>NC_069499.1:863983742-864106242 GCF_027579735.1 Bombina bombina | reverse complement strand
TAAAAGATATGTTTATCCACTATAATCAAAACTTCTAACTTACTTAAATGCTCAAACTCCATTGCCAGTGAATTATATGTCTAAATTACATGATCTTATAACAAAAATATTTAATTATCTTCAAATTAATTCAGCTCAGGAATTTTCTACAATTTCTCCTGTAGACTATTTTAAATTGCCCTTTTATACTCAAGTACAAAAAAATGGACTTGTAATTCTTCATCCAAATGCTTTAATTAGTCATCTGCCTCACCATTGAATGCTGCAAAATAATATGTGGGAATTTCACAATCCATTTTTTTTCCAGCTGAATGAAAAAAAAAAACACACCTAAAAAAAAAAAAAAACGTTTTAATTGAAAAGTGGAACAAAAGTTCAAAATAAATATGGAGAGCCATTTCTTTGGAAAAAAAAATATTGCACCCCAGGAGGTATATATAAGTACTTAATTAACAAGCTGCAGCCTTAGCTTGTCCACTTAAAAAAAAAAATCACATTTAAAGTTTGCCCAATTAAAGGGCAGCATCTTGTTGATGGAGAATGTGCTTATGAGCTTATAGTTTAAATAAAGACAGTTCTTGTGAAGGTTTCTCCAAGTTACTAATTCAGCTGAAAGCTGTTCTGGGCTTCTTTCCATAGATTTATGAGTGCTTAAATTTCTCTCACATTTAATTATAGTATTTGATAAGGAGATCACACTTAAAAAAATCCTATTTTTCATAATAAATAGTGATGTAATGATCTGTTAATCTTGTGAAATATTTTCTGCAATAAAATATATGTATTTCAAAATTATTACTGACACCATGATTACTTTTATATTCAAACCAAACTTTATTTATATGGAATGACATCAAATACATTGTATAGCAAGGCTTGTTCATTATAAAACATGTTCCATATATAATATTACTTCAGATAATGTTGATGCAGGTAACTTGATTTTTTTTTTAAATGATCAAATTCTGCTATATGTAATTTTGTTTCTTGATTCCTCGTTAGCGTCTGTTTTACTGAAAAAATGAACCAAAACAATTTTCAGGTATTTTAAGGTTGTAAGCTAATATTACAAAAAATAAAACATGTAAAATTACAGAAAAAACCTAGATTACGAGTTTTGCGTTAGAGGCTATGTGGTGCTAGTGAGCAGTTTATGCTCACCGCTCACTTACAGACAGTGCTGGCATTACGGGTTTTTACAAACCAGACAAGAAGTGAGCGTTGATCAAAATGTAGCTCATTACCGCACTTCAATACCAGCGCTGCTTATGTTAGCGGTGAGCTGGTGTAACGTGCTTGTGCACGATTTCCACATAGGCATCAACGGGGAGAGCCGAATGAAAATAAAGTCTAGCACCTAACGCCCTAACCCCTAATCTGCAGTTCCGAACACCACCGCCACCTAAATTATACTTATGAAACCCTAATCTGCTGCCCCCAACATTGCCGACACCCACATTATATTTATTAACCACTAATCTGCCTTCCCCAATGTCGCCGCAACCTAACTACACTTCTTAACCCCTAATCTGCTGCCCCCAATATCGCTGCCACTATAATAAACATATTAACCCCTAAACCACCGTACTCCTGCATTGCAAATATTAGTTAAAGATTATTAACCCTTAATCTGCCGTCCCTAACATCGCCGCCACATACCTACATTTATTAACCCCTAATCTGCCGCCCCCCACGTCGCCGCCACTAGTCTAACCCTAACCATAACACCCCCTAACTGAAATATAATTTAAACAAATCTAAATAAAATTACTATAATTAACTAAATTATTCCTATTTAAAACTAAATACTTACCTATAAAATAAACCCGAAGGTAGCAACAATATAACTAATAATTACATTGTATCTAGTTTAGGGTTTATTTTTATTTTACAGGCAAGTTTGTATTTATTTTAACTAGGTAGAATAGCTACTAAATAGTTATTAACTATTTAATAAACTACCTAGCTAAAATAAATACAAAAGTACCTGTAAAATAAAACCTAACCTAAGTTACAATAACACCTAACACTACACTATAATTAAATTAATTCCATAAATTAAATACAATTAAATAAAATTAGCTAAAGTACTAAAAAAACAAACACTAAATTACAGAAAATAATAAACACATTTTTAAACTAATTACACCTAAACTAATCCCCCTAACAAAATAACCCCCCCCAAAAAAATACAAAAAAAGCCCTACCCTTCACTAAATTACAAATAGCCCTAATAAAAAAATTGTTTTTTATTTTTTGTAATTTAGTGTTTGTTTTTTTATGTACTTTAGCTAATTTTATTTAATTGTATTTAATTGTATTTAGTTTAGGGAATTAATTTAATTATAGTGTAGTGTTAGGTGTTAGTGTAACTTAGGTTAGGTTTTATTTTACAGGTACTTTTGTATTTATTTTAGCTAGGTAGTTATTAAATTGTTAATAACTATTTAATAACTATTCTACCTAGTTAAAATAAATACAAACTTGCCTGTAAAATAAAAATAAATTCTAAAATAGCTACAATGTAACTATTAGCTATATTGTAGCTAGCTTAGGGTTTATTTTACAGGTAAGTATTGAGTTTTAAATAGGAATAATTTAGTTAATTATAGTAATTTTATTTAGATTTATTTAAATTATATTTAAGTTAGGGGAGGTTAGGGTAAGACTTAGATTTAGGGGTTAATAACTTAAGTATAGTTGCGGCGACATTGGGGGCGGCAGATTAGGGGTTAATAAATGTAGGTAGATGTCGGCAATGTTAGGGATGGCAGATTAGGGGTTAATAATATTTAACTAATGTTTGTAATGTTTGTGAGGCAGGAGTGCGGTGGTTTAGGGGTTAATATATTTATTATAGTGGTGGCGATGTCTGGTTCGGCAGATTAGGGGTTAAAAATTGTATTTTAGTGTTTGCGATGTGGGAGGGCCTCAGTTTAGGGGTTAATAGGTAGTTTATGGGTGTTTGTGTACTTTTTAGCACTTTAGTTTAGAGTTTTATGCTACGGCGTTGTAGTGTAAAACTCTTAACTACTGACTTTAAAATGCGGTACCAGTCTTGACAGGAGAGGGTCTACCACTCACTTTTTGGCAGACTCGTAATACCAGCGCTATTCAAGTCCTATCATAATACCAGCAGGCGTTAAAAAGCAGCGTTGGGACCGGCCAACGCTGCTTTTTAAGCCTAATACACAACTCATAATCTAGTCGTAAGAAAGCTATCCAAAATAAAAAATTTAAACCTAAACTAATACCCCTATAAAAATAAAAAATCTCCACCAAAATAAAAACATCACCTAATCTATCAATAAACTACAAATAGCCCTTAAAGGGGCCTTGTGTAGGCATTGCCCTAAAGAAATCAGCTCTTTTACATACAAAAATTACAATGTACATGCTAACAGTAAAACCCCCCACCCAAACAACCCCCTGAAAATAAAAAAAACTAAGTCTAAAAAACCTAAGCTACCCATGGCTCCTAAAGGTGCATTTTTATGGGCATTGCCCTTAAAAAGGCATTTAGCTCTTTTACTGCCCCAAAAAATGCAATCCGCTATTTTACAGCCCAAAAAACCCTAATCTTAAAAACAAAAGTCACCCCAAAAAATAAAAAAAGCATAAGACTAAGCCCAAAATAGGTACTCACCGTTCCTGAAGTCCGGCAGTGAAGGTCTTTTTCCAGGCAGCTCCATCATCTTCTATCTTCATCCGGCGAAAAGGTGGCGCGGAGGAGCGGAGCAGTCTTTCCCGATGCATGGATCCGGAGCGGCGGTCCTCTGCGTCTGTTCTCAGCGGTGGTCTTCAGCGGCAGCGATGCTCAGCGGTGTGGAGGCTCCTCTTCATCAGATCTTCATCGTACACTAAAAATGTAATGGAAGGTACCGCATTCAATTTGGGGTACCTTGCATTCCTATTGGCTGAAATTTTAAAATCAGCCAATAGGATTAGCGCTACTGAAATCCTATTGCGCTGCGGAATCTGTTGGCGCTCTACAAATACCTGATAATAATAATAATAATAATAATAATATTGGATGTTCAAATCAATCAATAAGAGTTCAGAATTTCAGCCAATACGAATGCAAGGTACCCCAATAAATATGAAGTACCTTGCATTTAATCTTCAGTGTGCGGTGGACGATCGCATGAAGAGGAGCCTCCACGCCACTTTGGACCAACGCTGCTGAGAACCACCGCAGAGGACCACCGCTGAGGATCCGTGCATCGGGGAAGCCAGCTCTGCACCTTCGCTCCGTGACGCCTTTACTCTGGATGAAGATAGAAGATGATGGAGCCGCCTAGAAGATTCAGGTTTTTTGGGCTGTAAAAGTTCTGATTGCCCATTTAAGGGCAGTAAAAGAGCTGAATGCCCCTTCAAGGGCAATGCCCATTTAAATGCCCCTTTAGGGGCAATGGGTAGTTTAGGGTTTTTTAGTATAAGGTTTTTTTTTATTTGGGGGGGTTTGGTGGGTGGGGGTTTTTTACTGTTAGGGGAGGACTTAGTATTTTTTATATGTATAAGAGCTGTTTAACTGAGGGCAATGCCCTACAAAAGGCAATTTTAAGGGCTATTGGTAGCTTAGTTTAGATTAGGGGGTGTTTTTATTTAGTTTTTTCATAGGGATTAGGTTGAATTTTTGTATTTTTGATAATTTTGTTTATTTCTGTAATTTTAGACTTTTTTATAATTTTTTGTAATTTTAGATTATTTTTTTTGTAATTTAATGTTAGGTTTCATTTTTAAATTAATGTTAGGATTTTTATTTTAATTGTAACTTAGTATTGGGGTTAATTTAGGGGGTGTTAGGTTAGGGGGCTTAGTAATTAAATTAGTTATTTGCATTGAGTGGGTTAGCGGTTTAAGAGTTAATAGGTTAATTAGGTTTATTGTGATGTGGAGGGTTGGTGGTTTAGGGGTTAATAGGTTAATTAGGTTTATTGTGATGTGGGGGTTGGTGGTTTAGGGGTTAATATTTTAATTATGTTATTTAAGTTGTATAATTTGGGGATTAGGGGTTAATTACTTTATTATTTTGCGATGTGGGGTTTGGCGTTTTAGGTGTTTGTTAATACTTTGTGCGGGAGGTTAGTTTTTTTTTTTTAAGGCTTCGTTTGCCTATGCTGCATCCAGGTGGATTCCAAAAATGGCAGGGTAGTGAAAGAATCCACCTGCGATTCCAGGTGGATTCTTTTGGCTGCACGCGCAGCCAACATTCTTTTGGCTGCCCCGCGCAGCCAACATTTCTTTTGAGGATGCATGCGCAATTGGCGACGGTGACGGAAGCGCTACAAATGCGATTTTAGTATAGATACTTTTTACCTCTGTGATTACCTTGTATCTTAGCCTCTGCAGGCTGCCCCCTTTTTCAGTTCTTTTGCCAGTCTTGCATTTTAGCCAATCAGTGAAGACTCCTAAATAACTCCACAGGAGTGAGCACAATTGTTATCTATATTGCACACATGAACTAGTGCTGTGTAGCTGTGAAAAACTGTCAAAATACACTGAGATAAAAGGTGGCCTTCAGCAGCTTAGACATTAGTATATGAGCCTACCTAGGTTTAGCTTTCAATAAAGAATTACAAAAAGAACAAAGCAAATTTGATGATAAAAGTCAATTGGAAGGTTGCTTAAAATTGCATGCCCTATGTGAATCATGAAAGATTAATTTTGACTAGACTGTCCCTTTAAGGTTAAAAACCACCTAAAAGAATATAAAACAAGCAGTGGTAGGTACAAATTGGTTGTGTTGATCAGGCAGGCCTTCACATGTATCTGATACCTTGAATGACCAAAGCAAACGGCTCTAGTTAACATAGTAATTTGGTTCTTTAAAGGGATAGTCAACTCCAAAATTGTCTTTGTTTTATAAAATAAGATACTCCCTTTATTACACATTCCCCAGTTTTGCTCTGCCAACATGGTTATATTAATATACTTGTAACTTCTGTAATTACCTAAAACTGAGGCTGTGGGTATTTTACATAAAATGGAAAATTCAAGAACAAGGGGTCATGAGCTCAAGCTAAAGGGTAGTAGATTCAGGAGTAATTTGAGGAAGCACTTCTTTACAGAAAGAGTGATTGATTTATGGAATAAACTTCCTCAAGAGGTAGTAGCAACAAACACTGTGGGGGACTTTAAAAATGCATGGGACAAGCATAGGGCTATCCTACGAACTAGATAAGTTTATACTGTTAGGTAAGGTCGGGCAGACTTGCTGGGCCTATGGCTCTTATCTGCCGTCAATATCTATGTTTCTATGTTTACCTTGTATCTAAGCCTCATTTGACCAGCCCCCTGATCATATGACTATTTTTTGTTATTCACTTGCATTTTAGCCAATAAGTGCAGTGTCAGCCACAACCCATGGTTATAAGCACAATGTCATCTCTATGGCCCACATAAACTAGCAGTCTCCTTTTGTGAAAAGCTAATAAAAAAGCATGTAATAAGAGGCTGCCTGTAGTGCTTTACAAACAGGCAGAAATCTAGAGGTTTAAATGTTATAAAGTATATTAATAAAATAATGTTGGTTGTGCAAAGCTGGGGAGTGCGTAGTTAAGACGTTATCTATCTTTTTAAACAATAACAATTTTGGTGTTGACTGTCCCTTTAAGGGTTATATAACTGGATTGCTGTGGCTTTATAAAACTCTAACATTTTGAAAAGAAAATTACAGTTTTAAATTTTACATTTTTTTTTCTCCAATTTGTACTTAATTGCTGATAAATTTCAGTATAATACTTTACAGGTGTATACAATTCAGCACATAGCCATGAAATCTCCATACACAAACATTGGCAGTACAATGAGTTGTACTGAAGAACTCAGATACTTTAAATATGGCAATGTCATAGGAAGCCACTGTTGGTACAAGTCAAGTTTGTGAAATTCCTTCCCTACTAGATACTGGTCCTAATATTTAAAAGTGAAAGCATCTAGGAGGAACAATAGCTCAGCCCGCTGCCTGTATGCCGCAGTGCTGTGCAGACAGGTTCTTAAAGGGACAGTCAACACCAAAATTGTTATTGTTTACAAAAGTAGGATAACACCTTTACTACCCATTCCCCAGCTTTGCAAAACCAACATATTTATATTAATATACTTTATAACATTTAAACCTCTAAATCTCTGCCTGTTTTTAAGCCACTACAGACAGCCTCTTATCACATGTTTTTTTATTAGCTTTTCACAACAGGAGACTGCCAGGCGATGTGGCCATATAGATAACATTGTGCTCAGGTCTGTAGGTTGTGGATGACACAGCAGTAATTGGCTAAAATACAAGTCATAATAAATAAATGGCTGTCAAAAGACGCTTAGATACAAGGTAATTACAGAGGTTAAAAGTATATTAATAAAACCATGTTGGCTGTGTTAAACTGGGGAATAAAGGGATTATCTATATTTTAAACAATAACATTATTAGAGTTAACTGTCCCTTTAAGTTTAGAACCTTGTCCGCACAGAGTTTAGTACATAGGCTCTTAGAGACATATTTTTGGAGCCGTTTTTCACGTATCAAATTCCACTACTAAAAAAATTGAATAAACCCCAGGCGACACTTTTTGACTTACTATAGAGTAACCCAATTTTTTGGAATATACCATTGGTTTTGCACATGGTCAAACACACTACTGGAGTATATTAGGAAACAACTAAACCAAAGAGATACTTAATCTTCCAGATCAATCAATTAACCCTTTCAGTGCTAAGTACTTTCCCACCTGGGTGCTAATATTTTCTAACGTTTTTTAATTATTTTTTATTTTAGAAAAAACATTTTTTAACTTTTTTTTTTTACAGACCCCCAAAACTTACACTGTTAGACTATTACCTTTCCAACATTGGGTCTTGGGGGTCTGTAGCTGCTTAGATGCCTGAGATACAGGCTTCTAAGCAGCATGCCCCCTCCTCCTATACTTAACATTGTTAAGTATAAATAAAGTTGCGCGGTGACGTCATCACGTAATTGCGTGTGACGTCACCGCGCATCACGTGAATCCCCAGCGATGCCTGTCACTCTACAGGCACGATCGCCGGGGTAGGAGCGGTTAGGAGCCCCCAAATCTCTCTCAAGGTGGGAGAGTGCTCATGACGGCTCTGAGCCGTCATTAGCACCAGAGTGAGAAACACTGTGACGGCTCAGAGCCGTCATTAGCACTCAAAGGGTTAAAGCTTACAAAAAAATATAATTGTAATAATAGGGGTGGAGGAATTTGTATGTATATTAAACCTGACCTTAAACATACAATAAGGAAAGATATATGATATAGGGGATAATGTAGAGACACTGCAGGTTTAAATAAAGAGTGGGGGAAAATACTAAAAAAATATTACTAGGAACATGCTACAAGCCCCCAACATTAGTGACATGAAATAAACTCAACTACTAATAACCAAGATTACAAGTTGTGCGCTAAACCTGGTGCGTAAATAATGCTAACAATTTAGCACTACCACGCTTTCCATAGTGCTGCCATTACAAGTTACAGAAAAACCTTCTTGTGAGCCAGGGCCTCACTTGACGTGCTCACCCACATTTTCCCCCTTAGACATCAATGGAGAGAAAGTGTTAGAAAAAAAACTAGCACCTGCGATATAACGCAATCCCCATTTATATCTATGGGGCCAAGAAGGTTATGTAAAAACCTAACATCCTAACTTAAACCCCTAGTCTAAATACCCCTAATCCGCCGCCCCCCCAGACATCTCTGATACTAAATAAAGTGATTAACCCCTAAACTGCCTCTAAACTGTTGGCACCCCACATCACAACTACTAAACTAAACCTATTAACCGCTAAACCACCGGCCCCCCACATTGCAACACACTAACATAAACTATTAACCCATAAACATAACACCCCCCCTAACTTCAAATTAAAGTTACAATATAACTATCTTAAAATAAATAAAAACTTACCTGTGAAATAAAAAAACCTAAGCTTAAACTATAAATAAACCTAACATAACTATTTAAAAAAAAAAAAAAAAAAAAAAAAAAAAATAAGTTACAAAATTAAAAAATCCTAACACTACAAAAAAATAAAAAACTAACATTACAAAAAAACCCCACAAAAATTACAAAAAATATTAAAATTGAAGATTACAAAAAATAAACGAAATTATCCAAAATAATAAAAATTAAACCTTATCTAATCCCTATAAAAACAAAAAGTCACCCCAAAATAAAAACACTGCCTAATCAAACAATAAACTACCAATAGCCTTTTAAAGGGCCTTTTGTAGGGCATTGCCCTGAAGCAATCAGCTTTTTTACCTAAAACAATTACAAAATACCCCCAACAGTAAAACCCCCACTCAACCAACCCCCCAAAATAAAAAACCTAACTGTTAAAAAAAACCTAAGCTATTGCCCCTAAAGTGGCAATGGGAATTGACCTTAAAAGGGCATTCAGCTCGTTAGTGCCCATTAAAAAAATAAATTTTAGAGTTTTGTTTTGTTTTGTAATGTCAGGGATTTTTTTTCCGTAGTGTTAGGAGTTTTTAATTTTGTAAATTAGTTTTTATTATTTTTCGTTTATTTGAGTTTTTTAAAATAGTAATGTTAGGTTAATTTATAGTTTAAGCGTAGGTCTTTTTTATTTCACAAGTATGTTTTTATTTATTTTAAGGTAGTTATAGTATATTGTAACTTTAATTTAAAGTTAGGGGGTGTTAGGTTTAGGGGTTAATAGTTTAATTTAGTTTGTTTTGATGGGGGGGTGGTTTAGGGTTTTTTAGGTTTAGTTTAGTATTTGTGATATGGGGGGCCATCGGTTTAAGGGTTAATAGGTTTAGTTTAGTATTTGCGATGTGGGGGGCCAATGGTTTAGGTTTTTTTTGGTTTTTTTTCATATAGTTAATGAAAAATAAACAGGATAAACAGAAAAATAGAGGGCAATCACCTTTATCATCATTAGGACAAAGAAAACATCAATTTTACAGTACATCATCTATCCTTCATTTTGGTAAAACAATATAATATTTTCATATACTTATTGCTCATAGCATTCTATTCCAATATGCAGATAAACTCTACCACAGGGTTTCCAGTCTATTTAAAGGACCAGTAAACACAGCAGATTTGCATAATCAACAAATGCAATATAACTATACAATACAAAAGCATTTACTCTGAATTTCAAATGAGTTGTAGATTTTTTTCTAACAAATTTCAAAGTTATGTATATTTCCACTCCCCCTGTACTATGTGATAGCAATCAGCCAATCACAAATGCATATACGTATAGTCTGTGAATTCTTGCACATGCTCAGTAGGAGCTGGTGACTCAAAAATTGTAAATATAAAAGACACTGCACATTTTTTTTAATGGAAGTAAATTGGAAAGTTGTTTAAAATAACATGCTGTATCTGATTCATGAAAATTTAATTTTACCTGAGTGCCCCTTTAACATTTAAACACAAAAGAAGATCATTTAAACATGCTATCTAATCTTTGATAGAAGTTGTTACTACATTGTCCTCTTCAACCATTTCTGAGTATATGTTAAGTTGCCTTATATTATAAAAGTCAGGAGGATAAAAAAAATCATTTTCGCTCTCACTTAACCTTCCACCACCATTCTCCCCTTAGCCTACAGTTTTCAATATATATTGTATTTTCATATGTTTTAATTAATGATTTTTGTTGCTCTAGGTCTCAAGTTTTTATCCATGTTTCCCTATTTTTCAAAGAACCTTTCAATATTAATCTCTAGTTTAAACCAGATATATTGTTTTATGAGAAATTGCTTATATATGACCCGTTCGAAGGCTTTGAAAGATGGTGCAGTCACGTTCTTCCATCCCTTCAAAATAAGATTCCTTCCAATTAAAATTGCCATGGTCAAGAATTTCCTCACTTGTCGATAATTTATAAAATAATTAAAAATAATAATCTGCTCCCCTTGTAGATTAATTTGAATATTAAGAGTCTTTTTGAGCCAGAAGTTTAGTATTCTCAGATTTTTTGTATTTTCAGCATGACCAAAAACAATGTAAAAGATTTACTCTTTTTTGTCTGCATTGGTTTAGAGGTTAATAGGTTTATTATAGTGGTTGCGATATGGGGGGCCAGCGATTTAGGGGTTAAAAAGTTTATTATAGTAGTTGCGATTTGGGGGGGGGCGACTGTTTAGGGGTTAATACTTTATTTTAGTGTTGGCTATGTGGTTTGACGACAGATTAGGGGTTAATAGGTTTATTGTAGTTTTGGCGATGCAGGTGGGCGGCAGATTAGGGGTTAATAGGTTTATTTAGTGTTGGCGATGCCGGGGTGGTGGATAAGGGGTTAATAGGTTTATGATAGTGTTTGCAACATGGGGGTGGCAGTTTAGGGGTTAATAAGTAGTTTTTGGGTGTTAGTGTACTTCGTAACATTTTTGTTATGAGTTTTGTGAAACATTTTTGTTTTGCAAAATCCATAAATACTGATCTTTGATCGTGGAATGGATCGTGGCGGTATAAGCTATAACGCTAGCATGTTAGCCTGACCAAACAACTTGTAATATGGGTGATTTTTTGAGTCCGGAATGAAGAGTTGTGGTACAGGCTAAAACACTTGGGATATAGCTGTACCGCTGTGACTTGTAATACGGGAGACCTGCAATTCTGTGCGCAAAGGCCAATTTTTCAGCGTTATAGCCGTACCGCAAAACTTGTAATTTGGCCCAATGCAAATAGGAAATGCTGCTAATAATACCAGTGTTTTAATTATGGGAGATTTTAACTACCCTGACATAAACTGGGCCAATGAAACTAGTAATACAGCTAAGGGGGATATATTTTTAAGTGTTCTCAAAGATAACTTTATGTCACAATTAATAGAGGAGCCAGCTAGGAATAAAGACTTTTAATTTTAAGAAAGCAAAAATCAGTGATTTAAGGAAATAAAGGTTAAAGGAATAACATTTAAAACTTTGTTAAATAACTATACATATCAACACATAACACACTGTTATTAAAGTAAAATAAATAATTCCAAGCCAATGTGGCAAAATAGAAATGTGTTAAGAGAAATTAGTAAAAAGCAAAGGGCATTTAAGGGCATGAAAATAAAAGATTAATTGCAAAGGATTCTATGTCCATAAATGGCAAAACATCTAAGAAGGAAAATATTGGTACATTAAAATTTGTGATGGGCAGTATGATTAACAGTGACAGGGAGAAGGCTAAGGTACAAAACCAGTTCTTTTCTTCAGTATACACAAAAGAGGAACCAATGGGGGTTAGTTTAAACAAAATATATAAGTCTATACCATTAACTGGGTTATCTCTAAAGGATATTAGGAAAAAAATGGATAATATTAAGTTAAATAAAACTCAAGGTCCAGATGGAATACACCCAATACTCTTAATTTTTAAGACTTAATACCCTAAGGCATACTATCCCAGAACTGGTATAAAAATGATGTGGTACCACTTAAAAAGGGAGACAGGGCGGATCCAGGAAGCTATAGACCAGTTGGTCTGACAGTGATAATAGGAAAGATACTTGAAGGGATTATAAGGGATTATATTTATGAGTATATTTATGTAAACAAAATTATGTGTTCAAATCAGTATGGTTTTATGAGAAATCGACTGCGAGGAAGTAAGTAAAAATATGGATAAAGGGGAATCAGTTGATGTGCTAAACTTGGATTTTGCAAAGACATTTGATACAGTGCCACATGAGAGATTAATGTACAAAATTAAGGGACTGGGAATAGCTGAAAATGTTAGCTCATGGATAAATAACTGGATAAAAGACAGGGAGAAATTAGTAGGGGTGGGTGAATGTGTTTATATTTGAATTCAAATGTTAGAACAAATGTTATTGTAGAAATTCGATTTACATAATGGAATGTTGACAAGAATGAATATTCTCAAAAATTCTATAATCCAATGCTATTTACAGTTTTTGAATGTCACTTTTAAATTTGAAAGTTCATAATTAGATCGAATGTCCACATTTGAAATTTTGAATGCAACATTCAATTTAACAAATACTATTCAGAAGTTCAATAGTTCATGTGGTTGGGAATTTAGTAAAATTGAAACAGAGATACAAACATATCAATTCAAATGTTTCTATTTCGAATACTGCATAATTTAAATATTACATTTAAAGAAAGCATTAGAAATACTATTACAAATATATAAATCCAAATTTTTCTAATTCAATTATTGCATAATTCGAATATTACATTTAAAAAAAACATTAGAAATACTATTACAAATATATAAATTCAATTTTTTTTTACTTCGAATATTGCATAATTTGAATACATGAAACTAAATGTTAGAATGTTGTACAAACATTCAAAATTCGAAACAAATGAACGAATGTGTTAAAATTTGTTTAATGTTTTGAATGTTGCGAAACATTCACCCATCCCTAGAAATGAGTAGTTGTAAACGGATCATACTCAGATTGGACAAAGGTAAGCAGTGGAGTCCCTCAAGGATCAGTACTGGTCCCTTTTCTTTTTAATATTTTTATTAATTACTTGGAGCAAAAATTAAATCGCAACATCTCTATTTTTGCAAATGATACAAAGTTGTGTAAGGGGATTAGGTCAGGTCAGTATGAAATTGCTTTACAAGGGGATTTAAAAATATTAGAAAAATTGACAGGTAAATGAAAACTTAGATTTAATACTTGAAAATGGAAGGTTTTGTAAGTAAAGATAAGCAGGCAACCAATTATTTATATGGGACTAGACTTAGTAAAACAGAAGAGGAAAGGGATTTGGGAGTACTTATAGATAATCAGCTAAAGATGTGTGTACAATGCAGAGCAGTCGCTTGTATAGCTAATAAGATACTAGCATGTATTAAAAAGGCATTGATGTAAGAGAGGAAAGTATAATTCTGTCACTATATAAATCCCTGGTAAGACTTCACCTTGAGTATGGAGTGACCAATTTTGAAAAAAAAATATATTGCAGACTTAAAAAAAGTTCAGAGAAGGGCTACAAAATTAATAAGGGATTTGGAGAATTTAAGCTATCTAGAAAAACGGTGCTTGAGAGGTGACATGATTACTTTATATAAATATATTCAAGACCCATACACAGAAATGGCAGAATCTCCGTTTATTCCAAGAAAATTGTGACAAAAGGTCACAATTTAAGGCTGGAGGAAAGGAGATCTAATATCCAGCAATGTAAAAGTTTTTTCATTGTAAGAGGAATAAAATTGTGGAACTCATTACCTGAGGAGGTAATATATGCCAATACCTAAGATACATTTTAAAATGGTTTAGATAGATTTCTGGCTAGAAACAGAATTTAGGGATATGCTTTCTTGTATCAAATGGGTCACCTTTTTAATGGGATTAATTTAAGATCAACTGGAGCTTTTATTGTAGATAAATTAACACTTGTAAAGGTTGAACCTGATGGAATTCTGTCTTTTTTTAACCTCATCTACTTTGTTTCTATGTTACTTTGTTACTATGTTACCAATTAGCATCATTGTATTCTATTAAACAGGGTCAATAAACATAAAGGTCCTTCTACCTGTGATATATTTGCCAAATTCATGAAATTTTTACTTTTGATTGACGTTTGTTTTTTGTATTATAAAATCAGGAGATGATCGACAGAGATAACAAATTTGTGTTGTTTTTGGGAGGTAAAGATTTTGAGCTTCGGGGATATTAGTAGTAGAAGCATTTTAGGATTGTAATTACTGGAAAAACACACTGAGAATACCAACTGATGTCCAGAAATCGTTATTTACCAAGAACAAGGAGAAGATGTGATCAACCTCATAGTCGACTCTAGAGCGACAATGCTTTTCCAATACTAAGATGAACACAGACAATACCTTTGTGGATCTGATCTATGGGTAAGGCAGTATCAAGCTGAAATGCGTAAGACTGTGTTTCCTAGCCAGTTACTTGTTTTTATGATGTTTTGGCGGATTTCTTACTAAACTCTATGGACTCTTACCTCTGTGCCTGCTTTGATAGGTACATATGACATCCCGATTGGCTCAGTGGTTCTATTCATGTCTAAGCCAATAATGCATTTCAACTCCGGACATTAGCTTTGTATTTAACCCTTTTATGAGAGTTAAACATATATGGGTTGTTCACTATCCTTTAGAAAAAAGTATCAAGTGATCTACAAAAATCCCCTATAGACTTAGAAGTGGTTTTCTACAGAAAAAAATTAGACATTTTTTAGGGTTGTGATTGAGCCCATAGTTATATGCAATTAATAGTTCCAATAAGAAAATGCTCTAATTAATTAGTACATTTTCTTATTGTATATTTATACCCCTTTAATTTCCTAGGTCAAGTATTCTAAGGTGTAAGAGACATATAATTTCTAAGTAGTTACAAATAAACACAAATAATAAACAAGGAAATAAACTGATTTTCTTTTATTTTGATCTCACTTGTCAGAGAAGTTAAACATTAACTAGCTATTTAATTTGTATAAGCTGGCATCCTACTATAGAATTTTCAATTACATATATCCAATTATGGTTGTCATTTGATGAAATAGAGAAAAAAAAAGTTTTTTCCCCCCCTTTTTTCTTCCCCTCTTGCTTTTTTTTGTCTCTTGGAATGATTACAACACACTTACTCAACTAATTGCCCTGCTGCTTATTACTAATACAATTATGCAGGCTGGGTTTGTGTGAACAACCATCTGTATGGAAAGGAAAAAGTAAGTCTTTACAAAGCTATCCATAATTTAACCAATGTTATTCCATTGCAATGGATCCAGACAATAATATTTCATAGTCAATCAGGCAAAAGAAGACATTTTATTGTGTATCTGAATAGATGAGAGAAAAAGGTTTTGAAATATCTGTAGAATGGGAGGAGATGCATGAAAAAATCTGAATTTCTCTTTAATGACATTTTTTAAAAATAGTATTGCAAAGGTTGTTCCATTTTATTTACTGAAGGCTGAGAAAGTTTCAGGTTCTTTGTTATGTAAACCACGATTAGTATTGAAGCTATAAGTTTTAGCAGGGCATTTTTATTGATAGAAATCTGCATTCAGGAAACATTTAGAGCCAGAATACAAGTGGAGCGCTAATTAATGCTCCTGCTTGAGCGTTAACTGTGCTAGAAGTAAATTTCTTGCGCTAGTCGGGTTGAAAGTAAACCGTTTTATCTCGCAAGCTAACCTGACAAGTGCAAAAAGTTGAACTTACAAAAACCCTAACACCCCAATCGCGCACGAACCCGACATGAAAATATAAATATTTCACATTCCAATGTTCTTCAAATAGCAGAATATGTTCTATTTATTCATAAATAAATATTTCTACATATCTCTGTATTTGATGTTTTTTTGTACAATATATATCTATAACTGTATATATATATATATGATTATATTTAAGTATAGCTATATACAGATACTGTATATATAGGAATATCTATTCAAACATACTTAGAACATATTCTGCTATGTGCAGAACATTGGAATGTGAAATATTTACAGAAAATACATAGTTAAAGTCTTTATTAAATATGAATATTGCATAAATAACAGTAAAACCCCCACCCACCAAACCCCCCCAAAAAAAACCCTGACACTAATAAACCTAAACTACCCATTGCCACATAAGGGGCATTTGTATGGGCATTGCCCTTAAAAGGGCATTCAGCTATTTTTCACTGCCCTTAAAAGGGCATTCAGCTCTTTTGAAATTTGCCCCCAAAAAACATACTCTAAAAAAATTAATAATAAAAAAAACCTAACACTAAAGCCCCAAATAGGTACTCACGGTTTTTAGAAGTCTGGCGGAGAAGGTCTTCTTCCAGGCGGGTCCATCTTCTTGATCCACAGCAAAGGCGGTGCGGAGCCGAGGTCTGGAGTGGCCTTCCCAGATGTGGCGATCCTTGGCGGTGATCATCTGTGGCGGTGTCGGTGGGCCACGGCAGCGATGGCAGCGGTCCTGGGGGTACCTTGAATTCAATCTTCAGTGTGCGGCGGACAATCGCATGAAGAGGAACCTCCACGCCTTTGCTGAGGACCGCATCCACCGAGGAGCGCCACTGCCGTCGATGACTGCCGCCAAGGTTAGCCACTTCTGGGAAGATCGCTACAGCCCTTCGCTCCATGCTGCCTTCGCTGTGGATGAAGATGATAGACCCGCCTGGAAGAAGACCTTCTCCGCCGGACTTCTGAAACCATGAGTACCTATTTGGGGCTTTAGTGTTAGATTTTTTTTAAAAATTTTCGGGGGGGGGTTTGTTTTTATAGATTATATTTTTTGGGGGGCAAATTTCAAAAGAGCTGAATGCCCTTTTAAGGGTAGTGAAAAAGAGCTGAATGCCCATACAAATGCCCCTTTAGTGGCAATGGGTAGTTTAGGTTTATTAGTGTTAGTTTTTTATTTTGGGGGGGTTTGGCGGGTGGGCGGGTTTTACTGTTAGGGGGGACTTGTGTAATTTGTAATGTAAAAGACCCAGTGGCGTATTTAGGTTTTGTGCTGCCCTAGGCACTGAAAATTCTGCCCCCCCCCCACAAAGGTTTCAGGCCTTTTTCCCCCTTAATAATTTTTGGTCAGTGTGTAAAATGTTTTGATTGTTTTTTATTTCATAACAATTCAAAAGAAAATGGGCTTGCAAAACACTTGCATACAGGTGGATTGAATTGCATGCATCAATGTGGGGGGCTGGCGGTTTAGTGGTTAATACATTTATTTAGTTGCGGTGGGCTCCGGGAGCAGAGGGATAGGGGTTAATAACATAATGTAGGTGGCGACAGATTAGGGGTTAATAAGTATAATGTAGGTGGCGGTGGGCTCCAGGAGTGGAGGAATAATGGTTAATAAGTTTATTAGAGTGGCGATGGGCTCCGGGAGTGGCGGTTTGAGGTTAATAACTTTATGTAGGTGGCGGTGGTGTCGGGACGGCAGAACAGGGGTTAATAAGTATAATGTAGAGGGCAGATTAGGGGTGTTAGGTGTAAACATTACGTACAATCTCAAATTCAACTTTTGCCGGTCTGTAGCCTTTGATAAATAAGGCGAATCAGCCTCTCCACAATTACGCTGCAGAATTCCGGCGTATTTGTAGAATAAATCCTATTGGCTGATCCAATCAGCTAATAGGATTGAGCTTGCATTCTATTGGCTATTCCAATTAGCCAATAGTATGCGAGCTCAATTCTATTGGCTGTTCTAATCAGTCAATAGGATTGAACTTCAAACCTATTGGCTGATTGGATCAGCCACTAGGATCTTTTCTCTGATTGGCTGATAGAATCAGCCAATCGGAATTGAAGGGACGCCATATTGGATGATGTCATTTAAAGGACCCGTCATTGTTCCAGTCGCTGTCGAACGAAGAGGATGCTCCACGTTGGATGTCTTGAAGATGGACCCGCTCCGCTCCGGATGGATGAAGATAGAAGATGCAGCCTGGATGAAGACTTCTGCCTGTCTGAAGGACTTCTTCTGCCCGGATAGGATGAAGACTTCGGACCGTCTGGAGGACCACTTCTGCCCGGTTGGGTGAAGACGTCTCAAGATAGGGTGATCTTCAAGGGGGGGGGGTTTGGTGGGTTTTAGAGTAGGGTTGGGTGTGTAGGTGGTGGTTTGTAATGTTGGGGGGGTATTGTCCTTTTTTAACAGGTAAAAGAGCTGATTACTTTGGGGCAATGACCTGCAAAAAGCCCTTTTAAGGGCTATTTGTAATTTAGTATAGGGTAGGGATTTTTATTATTTTGGGGGGCTTTTTTATTTTATTTGGGGGATTAGATTAGGTGTAATTAGTTTAAGAAAATTGTAATTATTTTATTATTTTCTGTAATTTAGTGCTTGTTTTTTTTCGTAATTTAGTTTATTGAATTTAATTGTAATTAATTGTAGTTAATTTAGGTAATTTATTTAATTATAGTGTAGTGTTAGATGTAATTGTAACTTAGGTTAGGATTTATTTTACAGGTATATTTGTATTATTTTATCTAGGAGGTTATTAAATAGTTAATAACTATTTAATAACGATTGTACCTAGTTAAAATAAATACAAAGTTGCCTGTAAAATAAAAATAAACCCTAAGCTAGCTACAATGTAAATATTAGTTATATTGTAGCTAGTTTAGGGTTTATTTTATAGTTAAGTATTTAGTTTTAAATAAGAATAATTTAGTTAATTGTAGTAATTTTATTTAGATTTATTTAACCCCTTAATGACCGGACCATTTTTCAATTTTCTTACCCTTAATGACAATGGCTATTTTTACATTTCTGCAGTGTTTGTGTTTAGCTGTAATTTCCCTCTTACTCATTTACTGTACCCACACATATTATATACCGTTTTTCTCGCCATTAAATGGACTTTCTAAGGATACCATTATTTTCATCATATCTTATAATTTCCTATAAAAAAAATATAAAATATGAGGAAAAAATTGAAAAAAACACACTTTTTCTAACTTTGACCCCCAAAATCTGTTACACATCTACAATCACCAAAAAACACCTATGCTAAATAGTTTCTAAATTTTGTCCTGAGTTTAGAAATACCCAATGTTTACATGTTCTTTACTTTTTTTGCAAGTTATAGGGCCATAAATACAAGTAGCACTTTGCTATTTCCAAACAACTTTTTTTCAAAATTAGCGCTAGTTACATTGGAACCCTGATATCTGTCAGGAATACCTGAATATCCCTTGACATGTATATATTTTTTTTTAGAAGACAACCCAAAGTATTGATCTAGGCCCATTTTGGTATATTTCATGCCACCATTTCACCGCCAAATGTCATCAAATAAAAAAAATAGTTCACTTTTTCACAAATTTTGTCACAAACTTTAGGTTTCCCACTGAAATTATTTACAAACAGCTTCTGCAATTAAGGCACAAATGGTTGTAAATGCTTCTTTGGGATCCCCTTTGTTCAGAAATAGCAGACTTATATGGCTTTGGGGTTGCTTTTTGGTAAGTAGAAGGCCGCTAAATGCTGCTGCGCACCACACGTAAATTATGCCCAGCAGTTAAGGGGTTAAATTAGGTAGCTTGTAGGGAGCTTGCAGGGTTAATTTTAGCTTTAGGGTAGAGATCAGCCTCCCACCTGACACATCCCACCCCCTGATCCCTCCCAAACAGTTCTCTTCCCTCCCCCACCCCACAATTGTCCCCGCCATCTTAAGTACTGGCAGAAAGTCTGCCAGTACTAAATAAAAGGAGTTTTTCTTTTTTTTAATAAAAAAAAAAAAAATGTTTTAGCTGTGATGGACTCCTGCCTTAGCCCCAACCTCCATGATCCCCCCCCCCAGCTCTCTAACCCTCTCCCCTACCTAATTGCCGCCATCTTGGGTACTGGCAGCTGGCTGCCAGTACCCAATTTGCCCCCCAAAAAAGTGTTTTTTTTTATTATCTTTTAATACCATTTTAATTTTTTCTGTAGTGTAGCAGCCCCCCACAATACCCCAACCCCCACCCCCTCCCAGATCCGATATATATTTAATTTTTTCCCCTCATCCCACTCATTGGTGTCAGTGTGGGTAGGTAATAGCGCGCAGCGCGCACGCGCATGCGCGCCCCCGCACGCTCCCGGCACCCGGCGTGCACATTGCACTAACAGGAGCCGGATGCCGGGTAGCGATGGGCCGCCCACCCGCCTCCCTGTTGCGCTCCCACCCACCAACGAACCGGCCGCATCGCTACCGGTGCAGAGAGGGCCACAGAGTGGCTCTCTCTGCATCGGATGCTTTCTAAAGGGTATTGCAGGATGCCTCAATATCGAGGCATCACTGCAATACCCTGAGAGCTGCTGGAAGCGATTGCGATCGCTTCCAGCACTCTCTTAGACAAGTGACGTACCAGGTACGTCCATTGTCACTAACTGCAAGTTTTTGCAGGACGTACCTGGTACGTCACTTGTCATTAAGGGGTTAAATTATATTTAAGTTGGGGGGGGGTAGGGTTAGACTTAGATTTAGGTGTTAATAACTTTATTATAGTGGCGGCGTGAAGGACCTCTGCTTCTTAACTGCTGTTTCTGGCGAGTCTGAAAACTCACCAGAAACACGACCCTTCATACAGAGCTTGATAAATGGGCCTCTTAATATGGCCCTTAATGTCAGTGTAGATTACAGAACATAGACCACTAAGGAGCTACCAGGGGTGGACTGGGCCCGGGGGAAGGGTGGTTGTAAAAGTAGTCACCTCATAACCAATGATCACCAACCAATTCCTTTTTTTATTTGTATCAAATATAGCATTTTAAAAGGGGTGGTTTATAAACCTGGGCCACTTGCCCCCTGAGCCCCCTGAGCAATATTTATTCCTGTTTAGTAAAGAAATACCTATTTGTTATTTTATTTGTCCCTTTTCCTACAATTTAACAAAAAATTGTGGGCTTTCCAATTAATTCTTCTAGATTTAAAAGTCTGTTCTTCTTATCTCATAATCCCTGCTTGGCATCTGCACTAGGATATGTAGATAAAAACTAGACTTGTACAGCACTGGATAATTTGTTTTAGACGACTCAGTCGGAAGGACTATTTTAAAAAATTAGTTTTTCAGAGTATGAATGTGCTGCACTATTTGGTGCTTGGTTCATATAAAACATATTGAATACTAAATATTACTTAATATTTACATTTGTTTTTGTTAAAACTTATGTAAATGCTATCTTACTTCAGGTTGTACAGCATCACCATTGGATACTTACCTATAGTGCACTGGGGAGCCGTACTAATACTCTTCTTCTTCATAGACTCCAGGGCCGCGCTAATAGGAATATTAGAGCGGCGGATCCCAGTGCCTGTGAGAAAGGACCATCTCTCTTAGAGCAGGCAGGGGACAGCGCAAATCTGACCCTTCTTCGTAGAGACCAGAGCCAATTCTCCTAGTGTGGCCCTTAAAGGGACACTGAACCCAAATTTGTTCTTTTGTGGATTCAGATAGAGCATGCAATTTTAAGCAACTTTCTAATTTACTCCTATTATCAAATTTTCTTCATTCTCTTGGTATCTTTATTTGAAAAGCAAGAATGTAAGTTTAAATGCCGGCCCATTTTTGGTGAAAAACCTGGGTTGTTCTTGCTGATTGGTGGATAAATTCATGCACCAATAAACAAGTGCTGTCCAGAGGTCTGAACCAAACATTAGCTGGCTCCTTAGTTTAGAGGCCTTATTTTTCAAAAAAAGATAGCAAGAGAACAAATAAAAATTGATAATAGTAGTAAATTAGAAAGTTGCATGCTCTACCTGAATCACGAAAGAAAAAATTTGTGTTCAGTGTCCCTTTAACTCTGTGAATAAGGTCAGATTAGCGCACCCCTGCCTGCATTACAGGGACATGAAATCCTACATTTTTCTTTTTCTTATTTTTCATTATTCAAATAGATCATGTGATTTTAAACAACTTTCCATTTATTTCTTACTTATCCAATTACCTCTTTTTATCCAATTTGCTTCTTTTTCTTGGTATTCATTTTTGAAGGAGCAGCTATGCACTACTGGGTCCTATCTGAAGACATCTGGTGAACCAATTAAAAGAGGCATTTTTGTGCAGCCACCAATCAGCAGCTAGTTCCCAGTAATGCATTCCTGCTCCTGAATATACCTAGATATGCTTTTCAGCTAAGGATACCAAGAGAATGGAGCTATTTAGATAATAGAAGCAAATTGAAAAGTTGTTTAAAATTACATGCTCTGGGGCCAATTTATTAATGTGCGAACGGACATGATCCACTGTAGTGGATCATGTCTGCCGCACATCAATAAATGCAGACAGCATAAGCTGTTGGCATTTATCATTGCACAAGCATTCCTTGTGAAATGCTTGTGCAATGCCGCCCCCTGCAGATTCACAGCCAATTGGCCGCTAGCAGGGGTGTCAATCAACCCAATCATATCCGATCGGGTTGATTGCTGTCCGCCGCATCAGAGGTGGTGGACGAGTTAAGGAGCAACGGTCTTAAGACCGCTGTTTCTTAACTCCTGTTTCCGGCAAGCCTGAAGGCTCACGCGGAAACAGATGCATTGGGGCCGATTGACAGGTTGATAAATCAGGCACTCTGTCTAAATCATGAAATAAACATTTGAGATTCATGTCCCTTTAAAGAAGAAGATCCTTAAGCGCAGTCTCTGTGATCCACCACTATAATGTTTCTATTAGTGCGGTCCTGAAGACTATAAATAAGACGTGTCTGCTATAGCTAAGTATACTCCTAATTTAAGGAATAAAGTAAATACTAATGTATTATATTCCTTGTTCCTTAGATTAGTGCATTCATTTGGATGTTCGTTTCGAATGGGGAAATGGAAATACATTTTGAAATGTGTTAGGAAAAAATCTGCTGCATATTTGAAATTCAGAGTAAGCTTCATTTCATTGTCTGTTTATTATGCATTTGTTGATTATGCTGTTCTATGGCATTTAATGGTCCTTTATTTGTTCTACTCTGCAAAAAAAATCAGTAATGATTGAAACAAGCATTCTAATCCAAGCTCTATTTCCTATTTATGACAAAGAAAAAAGGATATTAATATATCTGTGATTTTACACTTTTTCTTGACTTTGGGAAAAAAGAGGTCTCAATAAATTATTCTCAAAGAGAGCATAACAAGCATTTTTAACCAACTCACGATAAAAATGGTTTGCAAATACTTTAAAAAAAGTATAAAACACAAGCAAGAAATGCCATATTGTTATTACAACATTAACACCTAGATTACAAGTGGTGCGCTAACTGTAGCAATGTTTTTTTTTTGGCTACTATTTAATAATATAAGGACTTGTGAGGCTAGAGAGGCTGAAGATGCTCTAGGGAGCCTAAAAAAACATATTGCACTTGCGCTACAGTTAGCGCACCACTCATAATCTAGGTGTAAGCCATTTCTTATTGATAAAAATCTACATACAGGAAACATGTAGGGCTAATCCGACGAACGCAAAAAGCTGAACTTAGAATATCGCGTGCGCATTCACGTTTTCCCCTGTAGAAGTCAATGGAGAAAAAAAGTGGGAAAAAAAAACACCCCACTCTCGCGCAAACCCAATCACATATTCTAATGTATGCGAACCCCACAAGAAAATATGAATATTTCACATTCCAATGTTCTTCACATATTATAAATATAAGATTATATGTAGGTATATATATATATATATATATATATATATATACAAAACACGGAAGGGAACTGCACTCTCATACCGGACC
Source organism: Bombina bombina (assembly GCF_027579735.1). NCBI lineage: Eukaryota > Metazoa > Chordata > Amphibia > Anura > Bombinatoridae > Bombina > Bombina bombina. The sequence goes on along the minus strand of NC_069499.1, from coordinate 864,082,095 downwards.
GGGTACACATCCCATGACCCTGCAACATGCTCAGCCCTGGGTGCCACTGGCACTCACAGGAAGCTGTGCTGTCCCCAGAGCCACAAGCAGTTAACCCCAGACAGGTCTGGGTGCAAGAACCATAGGGAAAATTACAAAACAAATTAATACAACACACAGAGAAAACCCAGCACTCACTTACAAGCTCTCAGCTAAGATTTAAAAGCAAAAATGGAAAGGTTAGTCACCGGCATCTGGCCAAATGGGACAAGCTCAGGTACCACATCAAGGTCCTTTCCAATACCTGAGACCCTAAAACAGCCACACAATGCAAGCTTTCAAATCCAAACAAACTGAAAACAAGGGAAGGGTGCACATTAATATGTAACCACCCTAGACATATACAAAACACGGAAGGGAACTGCACTCTCATACCGGACCGGGTACACATCCCATGACCCTGCAACATGCTCAGCCCTGGGATTTGAAAGCTTGCATTGTGTGGCTGTTTTAGGGTCTCAGGTATTGGAGTGGACCTTGACGAGGTACCTGAGCTTGTCCCATTTGGCCAGATGCGGTGACTAACCTTTCCATTTTTGCTTTTAAATCTTAGCTGAGAGCTTGTAAGTGAGTGCTGGGTTTTCTCTGCTGTGTGTTATATATATATATACAAAGATCAGTGTATAGAAGGGCACTCTCAGGATTTGTACATAAACCCATTTTTTTCTTTATATAATTGAAACTATATATATATACAGATATATATATATATATATAGGAGTATCTATTTATACATCAAACATATTCTGCTAGGTGCAGAACATTGCAATGTGAAATATTTACAGTAAATACACAGTATAATATTTTATTAAAAATGAATATTGTATAAATATGCTTTTTCATAGTTTCATCTACTTAACTGCAAAGGGCTCCAATGCATATATACACATATAAAAACATAAATACATATGTACACTTATATAGACACACACACATATATATATATATATATATATATATATATATATATATATATATATATACACAATATGTATATGTATGTATCTCTATGTTAAAGCCCTTTGCCTGCCTTTTTTTTCTAACACCTGAGATCTTATCTCTTTGAGCCCTTATATTTTTATTAGATAGTGTTATTATGAGTGTAAGTGTATATTGTAATTTATTTTTTGATGTGTTTTGTGCAATTCTTTTGTTTCGCAAAACAGTTAACCAGAGCTCTGAAGTCACAGTAATTATTCTAGCACAAATTGCGATTGCGCTCAAGCAATCACGTTTGCTTTCAACCCGCAATATGAGCTATAAACCCGACAATTGCAAACTATCGCTATAAGCCCCTTATTGCTTGTGCTAAAATGTTTGCACTCCATTCGTAATCTGGCCCTAATTTCGTTCTTTTGTTACATTTTTTTTTTGCACCAGGCCAGGATTTAAAAATATTTGTAAAACTGATTACATGTGATAATTTCATTCTGATGGGGTTGAATGGTTAAGAAACTGCTTGAGGGTTCTTGATAATGGTGAAAAGCAATTTAAATAAGGTTTTATGTGTTGATAAAAAAAATAAGGCTGTATGGACGCTCAAATCCACAAACACAGTTGCTAAAGGTCTCCAGGAGCCTTTCTGGAAGTTGAAATGGCAGTGAAACAAGGTTGCTAATATATTTGCGTTATAAGCGGCTTGGTACTAACTTGCAAGTTATTGTCACCACTCACCTCCCTAAAGTGCTGCTATTACAGGTTTGCAAAAAACTCAGCGTTAGCAGGCAATATTGCAGCGTAAAGCTCCATTGAGCTCCATACCGCACTCCAATACCAGCATTGCTTTGAGCTGGTTTTACGTGCTTATGCACGATTTCCCCATAGACATCAATGGGGAGAGCTGGCAAAAAAAAAAGCCTAACACCTGCAATAAAGGAGCGTAAAGCTCCGTAACGCAGCCCCATTGATTCCTATGGGGAAAGAAAATGTATGTTTACACCTAACACCCTAACATTAACTCCCAAGTCTAAACACCCCTAATCTGCCTCCCCCGACATCGCCGACACCTACATTAGTTATTAACCCCTAATCTGCCGCCCCAACACCGCTGCCACCTACATTACAGTTATTAACCCTTAATATGCCACCACCACCTACAATACACTTATTAACCCCTAATCTACCACCCCTAACATCGCCGCCACCTACCTACATTTATTAACCCCTAGTCTGCTGCCCCCAATGTCGCCGCCACCTACATTACATTTATTAACCCCTAATCTGCCATCCCTGACATCGCTGCCACCTACAGTACACTTATTAACCCTTAATCTTCCGCCCCCAATGTCGCTGCCACTATACTAAAATTATTAACCCCTAACCCTTATCCTAAGTCTAACCCTAACGTAACCCTAACCCTAACACCCACTAACTTTAATGTAATTAAAATAAATCTAAATAAAACCTACTATTAATAACTAAATAATTCCTATTTAAAACTAAATACTTACCTATAAAATAAACCCTAAGCTAGCTACAATATAACTAATAGTAACATTGTAGCTATCTTAGGTTTTATTTTTATTTCACAGGCAAGTTTGTATTTATTTTAACTAGGTAGACTAGTTAGTAAATAGCTATTAACTATTTACTAACTACCTAGCTAAAATAAATACAAATTTACCTGTAAAAAACAAAAACCCTAACCTGAGTTACGCTAAAACCTAACCTTACACTACAATTAACTAAATTACATTAATTAAATACAATTAACTAAATTACAAAAACAAACACTAAATTACACAAAATAAAAAAGAAATGATCAAATATTTAAACTAATTACTCCTAATCTAATAGCCCTATCAAAATAAAAAAGCCCCCCCAAAATAAAAAAAAAAACCCTAGCCTAAACTAAACTACCAATAGCCCTTAAAAGGGCCTTTTCTGGGGCATTGTCCCAAAGAAATCAGCTCTTTTACCTGTAAAATAAAATACAAACACCCCCCCAACAGTAAAACCCACTACCCACACAACCAAACCCCCAAATAAAAATCTAAAATACCTAAGCTCCCCATTGCCCTGAAAAGGGCATTTGGATGGGCATTGCCTTTAAAAGGGCATTTAGCTCTTTTTCAGCCCAAACCCTAATCTAAAATTAAAACCCACCCAATAAACCCTTAAAAAAGACATCTGGCACGGAGCATCCTCTTCTTCCGATGGCTCTTCTCGAATGAAGGGTCCTTTAAGTGACGTCATCAAAGATGGATCAGCCAATAGGATTGAAGCTCAATCCTATTGGCTGATTGCATCAGCAAATAAGATTTTTTTCACCTTTAATTCAGATTTGCTGATAGAATTTTATCAGCCAATCGGAATTCAAGGGACGCCATCTTGTATGACGTCACTTAAAGAGACCTTCATTTGGGAAGAGTCGTTGGAAGAAGAGGATGCCCCGCACCGGATGTCTTGAAGATGGAGCAGCTCCGCACCGGATGGATGAAGATAGAAGATGCCGTCTGGATGAAGACTTCTACCGGCTTGGATGAAGACTTTGGCCCGCTTGGATGAAGACTTCTCCCTGCTTCGTTGAGGAATTCTTGCCACTTGGATGAAGACTTCTGCCTCTTTGCCTCTTTTTTTTGATAGGGCTATTAGATTAGGAGTAATTCGTTTAAATATTTGATAATTTATTTTTTATTTTGTGTAATTTAGTGTTTGTTTTTTTTTGTAATTTTTGAAAGCTATGGTAGTTACGTTGCGTTACGACTAAAAAAGTGTGCGGTACAGAAATACCTGCAAGACTCGTAATACCAGCGGTAGTGAAAATGAGCCATAACGCTGCTTTTTAACCCATAATGCAAAACTCGTAATCTAGCCGATAGGCACTAAACTTTAAAAACAACTGCTGTCAAATGTAATAATGTAAAAAAAATACCTGTAATTTAAAAAAAAATGAAATACATGGAGAAAGTCCATAAAGAAAGCCCTCAAACCCCCCTCCATTAAAGTTTCATTAAGTTTACATGCATTTTTTATTATTATTTAAAGCTAAGCCCAACTTATCAGAATAACTGCAGAAACTGTTATATTCCCCTTCTTACTTATATCTGTATGGTAGAAAAAGAAAACAACAGCCAATCAGCATTGCCAAATCAAACCCTGGCTGGCTTTACTGGGATGCTCTGAATTTTGCTATAATGTTTGGGAGTTCTATGTAATTGAAACTGAGGCCAAAATAAAGTGACTGTACCTTAAAGGGACATTAAACACTAAATACATTTCAAACACCTCCATGTAGCCATTGTGTTGCCATTTTAGAAACTAGGTTACAAAGCAGGTGTATGAAGTAAAGTTGCTGCACAAGTGCAAACACATCAGCAATGGAATGCAATGAAAACTAGATTTCAACATGGCGGCACCCATGACTAGAGGAAGGCGGGGAATAACCTCTATATTATGACTATATATTTTTGTGTTTAATGCCCATTTAATATGCCTGATGTGTTTATTAGAGACATTTTCAGGTAAGTTGTTTTTAGTAACTGTTCAAGAGATGCAGCAAATGGGCAACATGTCCCGTTATTTGTTTTCAGTACACTTGTACTTATCTGTCATAGAACTAGATTAAAAGTGGAGCAGTATTTTATGCTTTTTTTATTCCACTAGAAGTAAGCTTTTGCGCGCGTTGGGTACCGTTAATAATTATAAGTTGAAAGTAAAAAGTTTTTGCAAAAAGCCAACCTGATATCGCAATCCTTTTAATTAATTTACCCATAGAAGTCAATGGAGTGTGAACAGTGGAAAAAAACACCCTACTCACGCGCAACCCTGATCACGTTTTCTCAAGTGCGCTAACCCAACATGAAAATATGAATATTTCACATTCCAATGTTCTGCACAAAGAAGAGTATGTACTATTTATTCATAAATAAATAGTTATATATATATATATGTCTGGTATTTTAGTACCATATATATCTATACCTATATATCTATATGATTCTATATACCATAGGTATAGATATTTACAGATATATTTAGGAATATCTATATATATAAATACTTAAAAAATATTCTCCTATGTGCAGAACATATGTTTATATGTGTAGATATGTCTATAAATACATATATACACAAATACATAGATATGTAGACACACACACACACACACATATATATATATATATATATATATGTGTGTGTGTGTGTATACTGTATATATATATATACTGTATGTATATAATATATATATATATATATATATATATATATACTCATACATATTTAGAGATGTATATGTATGTATCTCTATGTTAAATTCCGTTGCAGTCTTCATATCATTGAGCTCTTATAACTTAGATGGTGTTGTTACGAGTATAACTTTACTTTTAATGTATTTATTATGGTTTTTGTGACACTTTTAATTTGAGAGTAACAGTTAACCAGAACTCTGAGGTCTATTAAATTAAACTCCGTTCAAGCGATGTCATTACTTTCAACGTGTAATACGTGTGCTAATTCCGATGCTCACAAGCCACTGCGATAAGCCCAATATAATTTGTGCGTAACTGTCACTCGTAAACTGGCCCTTAATGTTTATGAATGTGATGTTCCAGGATTTGAGATCTGATTATTGAACTATGAAATTATGAAAAAACATGTCAACTGTTAAAAATGGTAAAAAAAAACCAAAAAAATAATAATGAGTAAATGGGACAATAAAGAATATTGAAGCTTTTGAAATGCAACAATTTCTGTTACTCATATCCTGGGGTTAGCTGACTCTTTTACATTTTTTTGCACACTAGTGATGACTAGACCATAGCATTTTTTTGGATGTAAATTAAAACTAAATGCACACAAGCAGCAATAAAATATGAGCCCCAAAAGCAAGGACTATCTCCATAGAAGACCCTAGGACCAATTTTGCCTCAAAGGGATTTAATCATTGACTTTCCAGATTTTGGTAGAATAATATGTTCTATTTTTTGGCATTCTTTATAACATGTGATTAATATGGATAATTGTCTGTGGTACGCAGTATCACTCAATGAGCCACATATTACTCTTATATATATTGATCTCAGCTTTAAAGTATTAAGGGCTAGATCACAAGTGGAGCGCTAACTACCACTTGCGCTAGAGTAATAATTGCGCTTGCGGTAAACCTTTTGAGCGAGTCGGGTTGCACTGATATTACAAGTTGAAAGTTAAAACGTTTTGCCCTAGCCCTAAACCAACTCTCAAATAATGTTTACTGCTAGCCCAATAACCTACGGCTCCATAGAGGTCAATGGTGCAAAGAAAGTTTAAAAAAAAACTAACACCCTACACGAGCGCTAAACGGAATCACTATAAGCCCTTACTGTAATAACCCCTAAACCACCACATAGCCCACCGCAAATTTCCTATTACACTATTAAACCCTAAACTTCCATTCCCCCACATCGCAAACTACCTAAATAAACTATTGACCCCTAAACTGCCATTCCCCCACATTTCAAAGTAATAAAATACACTATTAACCCCCAAACTGCCAGCCCCACATCGCAAAGTCATAAACTAACATCTAAACCCCCTAACCTAACACCCTATAACTTAACCAAAATTAAAATACCCAAAAGTACAAAATAAATCTTAACTACCTTAAAAATATTACACAAAAAAGAAACAGAGCGCAACCGCAACTTAAGGTAAAAGTTTTATTACTTTGTCAAGCGCTAAAAACAAATTGCACTTACAAGAAGTTAGCAATATTCAAGCCTTTAGGTTTAACAGTCCGCTAGATCGCAACTTCTCTGTTAGCCCTCCACGCTGGAATCGGATATGGCGTCTCCGGGAAGTCCACAGGCTTAGGTGTCAATAACCAAATGGTAATTGTTAAACAAATGCTTGTAAGAGCAAATAGATATAAATGTCTTTCAACAGTATCCCTTTTTATGGTCTACGCGTTTCGTCCTCTTTTGTCGGGACTTTCTCAAGACTCAGGGTATAATGACCTATTTCGCGGGGATCCTCTTCTTAAAAGTCCAGCTATGTTTCTATTGGTTGGAATAAAGGCCACTCACGGACACCAATCCGACACACCCACTCTCAAACCATGTCTCTCATTTGCGGTGAGTCAGATTGGAGTCGCCGGTCTTCACATTCTAATTTAAATTCAAAATACCAATACATATGATATGCATATTGCAGTGGAACTGAATAAATATATTTAAAAATACATGAGAATGCAAACATAACAACAACATCATATAATATACATAAAAACACGAACATATCGTTGTATTGTGCTTTAGAATAGCGGTTGTGGGACTCTAACTTACAACACACTTTGCTAGGAGTTCTTAAAGGGATATTATCAATTCCTTAAAGGGATATACACATTGCCTTCTCCTTTATATACCTCCTATTACTGGCAATAATGATGTACCAACACCAATTCTAATCTTAACTAATATATGCTCACCTATAGATTGAATGTTATTTTTAAAAAACTTGTAAAACTCTAAAACATTAATTTATAATGATGCTAATAAAAATATATATGTTATTCTAAACACTTACTAATTATTAAATTAGATTATTCTGATTAAAATCATTTATGATTATATGAATGTGCCTATAATAATTAGTTAATAAATTCTTAAAATTAAATCATGAATGCTTGGAGGTCCAAATCTATATTTAACCCTTTTGGGGCCAAGCAATCTAAAGATTGAATCCACTTCGTTTCTCTTTTTCTCAATTCTGTTAATCTTTGATGGGGGTTGGAAGTCACAGATACTGTTTCTAAAATACTGATTTTAAGACTACTAGGGTCCTTGTTATGGAACTCACGGAAGTGATCAGACACACTATGTGTCTTCAGACCTTGTTCTATGTTGTATATATGCTCATAGCATCTATGTTTTCAATTTCCTTTTTGTCCTCCCTACATAGACACACCCACATTTGCATGTTAAGCTATATACCACATATGTGGATTGACCTTAAAAATATTAAAAACTTATCTGTAAAATTAACTGAAACCTAATCTTACCTTTAAAACAAAACCTAACATTACTAAAAAAAAAACCCTACCATTACTTAAAAAAATAAAAAACCTAACAATACCAAAAAAACAAATCCTAACATTACCAAAAACAAACCCTACCATTACTAAAAAAAAAAAAACCCCGGAACATTACTAAAAAAAAAAACACCTCACATTGCATTACAAAAAAAATCTAAAATTACAGAAAATAAACAAGTAATTACCAAAAAAAAAAAGAATTAATTCTATTCTAATACCCCTTAAAAAAAAATAATTAATATTCCAAAACTAAAATACCAATAGCACTTAAAATGTTTTTTTTAGTGCATTGCCCTAAAACTATCAAACTCTTTTATGAACACCCCCCCCCCCCACTAACCCCTCTAACATTACACCACCCAAACTAAAAATAAATAAATAGAAAAACCTTAATTACCAATTACCTTGAAAAGGGCTTTTGGATGGGCATTCAGCTCTTTTGCTGCCCCATCCAAAAAAACACCTAATCTATAACCCCCCCAAAAAAACACACTAATACCCTAATTGGTACTCACTGATGTTGATGGTGGCTGCGCTCCATCTTCATCCATCTTCTTATCTTCTCCCCAAAGGTCTATCTTCTTATCTTCATCCCAACATTTTTTATTTTTTTTTATTTTTTTTATACTTTTTTTTTTGGGGTGGGGGGTGGGGGGGGTGTAATGTTAGAGGGTTAGTTTTTTTCCATTAAAGGGCCAGTCAAGTCCAAAAAAAACTTTTATGTTTCAAATAGGGCATACAATTTTAAACAACTTTCCTATTTACTTTTATCACCAATTGTGGTTTGTTTTCTTGGTATTCTTAGTTGAAAGCTAAACCTAGAAGGTTCATATGCTAATTTCTTAGACCTTGAAGGCTGCCTCTAATCTAAATGCATTTTGATAGTTTTTCACCACTAGAGGGCATTAGTTCACGTGTTTCATATAGATAACATTAAGCTCATGCACGTGAATTTACCATGGAGACAGCTCTGATTGGCTAAAATGCAAATCTGTCAAAAGAACTGAAATAAGGGGGCAGTCTGCTGAGGCTTAGATACAAGGTAATTACAGAGGTAAAACATGTATAATTATAACTGTGTTGGTTATGCAAAACTGGGGAATTGTTAATTAAGGGATTATTTATCTTTTAATTCTGGTGTTGACTGTCCCTTTAAGATCTTGATCACTTTTTTTTAAGGTGTATTAGAATAAGAGTAATCCTTTTATTTCTTTTGGTGATTACTTTTTATTTTCTGTAATGTTAGATTTTTTTTATTATTGGTAATAAGTAAGTAATGGTAGGGTTGGTTTTATTTAGTTTTACAGATAAGGTTTTAATATTTTTAAGGTAGTTAGGATTTATTTTGTACTTTTTGGGTATTTAAATTTAGGTTAAATTAGGGGGTTTTAGTTAAGGGTGTAAAGATGTTAGTTTATGACCTTTGCAATTTTGGGGGCTTGCAGTTTAGGGGTTAATATTGTAGTTTACTACTTTGGGATGTGGGGTGGTGGTGGTTTAGGGGTTAATGGTTTATTTAGGTAGTTTGCGATGTAGGTGGATGGTGGTTTAGGGGTTAATAGTTTGTTTAGGTAGTTTGCGATGTAGGGGTTTGCAGTTTATGTGTTAAGAGTTTATTTAGATAGTTTGAGGGGGATGGCGGTTTAAGGGTTAATAGTGTGTTTAGTGTAACTATTTAACCTAGACAACTTTTTACACAAATTTTAAATTCACATAAAATTTTTTATCAGTAAATGCACTTGCAACTTGTTATACAAGTGCTACTTTGCACTTTACGCTCCCCATAGAAAATATGGGTGCGAAAATTACCGCGATTTTGGGCAAATTAATTTGCAGTAATTTTGATACCACTCCACTTGTAATATGGATTTGAGCATAAAGAAAACAGCGACCTCGCAATCGAGGTTGCGTTCCAAGCAATATAGATATACTACTTGTAATCTATCCCTAAATCTGACTTTGTAGGAATAAGGTGAAAAGATTTATAATGATTGCAGGTGTTTCGCAAAGTGAAATAGACAATTGTTTTTATTAGCTGGTACAACGGAGACTTTTTAATGTAGATATTAAGCTATTTTGGAGAAAACTGTAATTGGATTAAAAGAAATGTAATAGCTCCCTCATATTGTTGCAGTGTATAAGACTTTCCATTAAGGACTTGATTTATCAAGCCCTTCTTCCCCCTTTAACATTAGGTTCGCTCATGCAAACATGCAGTCAGGATTTATCAAGCAACGGTCATCAGATGGAGAATGTCAATGTCCCCAGTCTCAATCTCAGGGTTGCAATCTCAGGGTTGCATGCTAGTGCACAGTAGCACTCATGTACAATGGAAACCGGGCAGAAAGGCAGTGTCCGCCCCTGACCACCCATGGATGATAAATGGAGTCCTTAAAGCGTGGGCAGGAGCTGTCAATCTCCTCGGTCCTAGGAAGTGGAGAACAATCCACTCTCTCATCATTTCCCACCTAGACTATTGCAATTCCATCCTTTCCGGCTTTCCCAGCTGCCGTCTATCTCCCTTACAATCCATAATAAATGCCTCTGCCAGGCTCATCTTCCTTACACGTCACTCCTCATCTGATGCACCTCTCTGCCAGTCCCTTCACTGGCTTCCTCTAATCTCCAGAATAAAACATAACATCCTGACTCTAACTTTTAAAGTTCTCAATCACACTGCTCCACCCTATGGGGCGGATGCTGCAATCTACCCCCGTAGTTCCCGGCTCATTGGAAACTTAAGTTAAGATGCAGCGGTCATCAGAAACGATTGGGATAATTAACACTGGTAGTGGCCGATTGGCCACGAATGTGCAGGGGCGGCATTGCACAAACATTTCATAAGAATTGCTTGTCCAATGTTAAATGCCATCAGCATATGCCATTCACAAGAAATGCTTGTGACATGTTAAATGCCGACAGAGTGTGCACCCGCCATTTAATAAATCGGCCACTATATCTCCGACCTGGTCTCCAGATACTCACCATCGTCTGTAGATACTGACCCTCCCGTCCCCTTCATTTTGCTCATGACTTCCTTCCCCCCTCCTCTCTTGTTACCTTCTCACATTCTCATCTACAAGACTTCTCCAGACTAGCCCCTATTTTGTGGAACTCTCTGCCTCGCTCTACACAGCTCTCCCCTAGTTTTCAAACTTTCAAGCGCTCCTTAAAGACTCTACTGTTTGGGGATGCATATAATATTCATTAACATTTTCCTATCTTAGTCCCTCTCCTCCTTTAGCTATCCCCTTGAACCCCCTAGTTGCTTTGTAGATCACATTCATGAGAGATGATTTACAACAGTGAACCTCTTGGCAGGGCCCTGTATCCCTTTGTTTTCCCATAACTGTCACCTTGCATATTTGACCCATGTCTTTAGCGCTGCCGCTGTGGGACTTGTTGATGCTCTACAAATAACTGATAATAATAATAATAACAAGGCAGGGAAGCAGCGGTCATAATAAATCCTTACTGCAGGTTCGTTTATATGAACCTGCAGTCAAAGAGGGCAGAATATACGTTTACTGATATACGTTTACTCTTCAACCTAAACTATTAATAGGCTGCCTCAAACATATCCAAATCATGGTAATGCATTTACAATAATATTTGAGCTAAAATATATATATGTTCTGATGTCATAAAAAAAAGGTAAAATTAGATAATTGAATATGCCTTTTATGACAATGTAAATACACACACACATTTATAATTTTGTGTTTTATTTAAAAGTATAATTTTGTGTTTTATTTAAAAGTATAATTTTATGTTTTATTTAAAAGTAGCTTATTACAGTGTTAAAAGGACATAAAAGCCAACATTTGACTTGCATAATTTAGATAGAGCATTTCATTTTAAGAGATTTTTCAATTATTAAATTGACTTTGTTCTCTTTTTAACATTTGCTTAAAAGCTTACCTATTTAATATCAGGAGCAGCAATACACTACTGGGAGTTAGCTGGTGATTGGTGGCTATACACATATTCCTCTTGTTATTGGCTTACCAGATGTGTTCATCTTGTTCCTAGTAGTACACACTGTAAATAAAAAAAAAGATAGCTTATAAAAAATAATACAGAGAAATGCAGTAAACTGATAATATGAAAATATGATGATCTAAAGCTCCTCACTCAGCTGAGATTATCTAAATAATCCTCAAGCACTGTGTGTTTGACATTCTGTGTTAATTCTGTATGTGTATGAAAGACATGCTCACTGCAATATATAACTACATGACTTGAGAGTTTTGTTAAATTTACAAAGACCCCTGCTCCATAACTTGTCCGCCTGCTCTGAGGCCGCGAACAGAAATTAACCCGATGAACACGGTGATTGACACCCCCTGCTAGGGGCCGATTGTTTGCAAATCTGCAGGGGCAGTATTGCACAAACAGTTCTGGTGAACTGCTTGTGGAATGATAAATTTATAGATGTACAGCGGACATGATACGCTACATTGTATCATGTCCGCTCGCACTTTTATAAATATGTCCCTTTAGGTTAACATTTTCTATTTTGTTTTTAAAGGCATTTAGATTATGCATACTGCAGTGTATTTAGGATTGTGATTTTACAAATTCTAATTATGCTTTGAAAGTTTCTGTGTAACTTTAACAAATTAGAATTATACAATGGGCTCCATGTAATAAGAAGCGTAAAATGCTCCAGAGCCCTTGTGGGGCAGGTTTGTAGATGCGAGCCTGCTTCCTGTAAAGAAAGAAGCAGCCGTCATTAGACCGCTGCTTCTTACACTCCTCACCACCTCTGAGGTGCCATAAAGAAATAAACGGGTAATTGACAGTCCCTTCGGTAATGAGATTGGTTGTGTGAGATGAGATAAGGGGGGGGGGGGGCTTTACACACTCACTTAAGTGTGTAATGATACATATGGGCAGTGGATCCTGTTAGTCTCGAGTTGAGAAGCTTGTCCGCTCGCCTTTTATTACATGGAGCCTATAGTATATTTCTGTGGATCTTTTACAAATTACATTTCACTTTGTATTTGTTCTATGCAAAATGAAACTGACAGTTTCAGAAAGTAGGAGGGACAGAATATTCCCCAGGGTGTGTCTGAATCTCTCTCATAATTGTCAAGATATTTTCTAAGCATTTTAAACCAGCAGCTCTCTCTGATTTATCTCTCCAGCTGTATGCAGGTAAAATTTGCTCAAAATTCACAAATTTAATTGTCAGAAAAGTGTTTATACTAAACTAGAAGCAAATGTAAGTTAAATTGTAGTGAAAATATTACATTTTAATTTGTTTTGCCATAAACTGAGATTTTATATCAGTGACAGTTGCTGTTAACTTCACTCTCTCCTGTGAGATTCTTCATCCCAGAGAACCTTATTACTTTCTATGGGAGGCAATTCTCTAGAGAATTTTTGATAATCTGGCCATCTGGAAATTTTAGCTTGCTTATCAAGCTATGCAGGCTTTTGAATGTGAATGCAAGGCTTCTATATTACCATGCAATGCTAAATAAGGACCCTAAAGATTTTGCATGATTTCTCTCTATGCTGGTGAATTCTTGATAATCAGGCCCTTAAGAGAGAAATAGCAATCTCCAATAATTTTTTTTTATTTATGACATTTTTATTGAGGTCAAAGAAAATAATAGTAAAAAGTGAATCAACTATTCATGCCATATCTGATCTGAGATATTGATAAAAAAGTTATAGTTCTTATTTTTCTTCCCCTTATTTCAATATATTAGGTCACTTGTGGACCTTTGAAGCTATGTGAGTCCAAGTCCAAGGGGTTGTGTTTGAGACAAAAACAAAAGAAAAAAGAGAAAACAAACAAAGAAGGCATTACAAAAAAGAAAAAGTTAAAAAGTCTGTGGCTCCAGATAATATTCTTCCAAGGGTTTTGAAGGAACCTTGATCTGAACTAGCTGCCCCATTAGCAGATCTATTTAATCACCCATCAATGGCATGAGTTGTCCCATATCATTGGAGAATAGCTAATGTATTACCTCTCCCTAAAAAGAGACATAGGGAGAACTCTGTTAACTATAGGCCTGACAGTTTAAGGTCAGTAATAGTAGAGAAAACTAATAGAAACCATTTAAAGGGACTTTTATAAAGACAACAATTTAGAGGACCAAAACATCATGGTTTTACTTCAGGAAGATGATGCCAGACCAATCTAATTGACTTCTTTGAATATTTAACCAGTGTTAGACCAGGGTGGAGCAATAGCTTATCACAATTTCAGCAAAGCACTTGACACAACAAACTAAATTATAAATTGTTCTTACTTGGCCCAGACTCATAAATTGTGAACTGGGTAGAATGCTGGCTTAAAGATAGACAACAGTGTCTTAATAAATGGAGTGCATTCAGCTGAGGAGGTAGCTACTAGTGGTGTTCCTCAGGGGTCAATTCTGGGGCCTGTTTTGTTTAACATCCTGTATTTATCAGCGATATCAGCAGGGCTACAGGGCAAGTTATGTCTGTTTGCAAATTATACATCCTATATAATAAAAGGCGCAGCAGTCATGTGCAGTCATGCGCAGTAGAGACTACACAAGGACAAACGTACCTGGCCTTTAGGATCTGACAGCAAAGCAGTGAGGGTGTGCAGAAGTGGACATTGTGGGGTGTGTGACCGGGGTGTGATTGGACGGAGTGGCTGCAGAGAGGGGGCGTGGCCGGTGGGAGTGTCGTGATGGGGCATGGCTGGATGGGAACGGGTCGTGTGGGTGTGACGGGGCATGATGGGAACAGGTCGGGTGGGCGTGGTTGGATGGGAGTGAGCATGGCCTTAGAGAGCGCAAAAGAGGGGAAGAGAGCGCAAAAGAGGGGAAATAGAGCGCAAAGAGGGGGGAGAGAGAGCAAAAGAGGGGGGAGAGAGCAAAAGAGGGGAGAGAGAGAGCAAAAGAGAGGGGAGAGAGAGAGCAAAATATAGTGGAGAGAGCGCAAAAGAGGGGGGAGAGAGCGAACAAAAGAGAGGGAGGAGAGAGTACAAAAAGGAGGAGTCAAGAAAGAGAGCAAAAGAGAGGGGAGAGAGAGAGAGAGAGAGAGCAAAAGAGAGGGGGGAGAAATAGAGCAAAATAAAAGGGGGGAGAGAGAGAGAGCAAAAGAGAGGGGGAGAGAGAGCAAAAGAGGGGGGCAAAAGAGAGGGGGAAAGAGAGAGCAAAGAGAGGACAGTGAGAGCATAAGAGAGAGGGAGAGCAAAAGAAAAGGGAGAGAGAGAAAAAGAGAGAGGGAGAGCAAAAGAGAGGGGAGAGAGAGCAAAAGAGAGGGGGAGAGAGAGCAAAAGAGAGGGGGAAGAGAGCAAAAGAGAGGGGGTGAGAGAGAGCAAAAGAGAGGGAGGAGAGGAAGAGAGAGGGGGAGAAAAAGAGAGCAAAAGAGGGGAGAGAGAGCAAAAGAGAGGGTGGAGAGAGAGAGCAAAAGAGAGGGGGAGAGGGAGAGGGGGGCGAGAAAGAGAGCAAAAGAGAGGGGAGAGAGAGATCAAAAGAGAAGGGAAAGAGAGAGCAAAAGAGAGGGGAGAGAGAGCAAAATAGAGGGGGGGAGAGAACAAAAGAGGGGGGGAGAGAGTAAAATAGAGGGGAGAGAGAGCAAAAGAGAGGGGAGAGATTGCAAAAGGGGGGGGGAGAGAGTGCAAAAGGAGTGGAGAGCAAAAGAGGGGGAGCAAAAGAGCAAACTTTTGGGGAGAGAGCGCAAAAGAGAGGGGAGAGAGAGCAAAAGAGGGGGGGAGAGAGAGAAAAAGAGATGGGAGAGAGAGAGCAAATGAGAGGGGGGAGAGCAAAAGAGAGGAGGGAGAGAGAGCAAAAGAGAAGGGGGAGAGAGAGAGAGCAAAAGAGAGGGGGAGAGAGAGAGAGAGAGAGCAAAAGGGAGGGGGGAGAGAGAGAGAGAAAAAGAGAGGGGGAGAGAGAGAGAGAGAGAGCAAAAGAGAGGGGGGAGAGAGCAAAAGAGAGGGGAGAGAGCGAAAGCAGAAGAGAGGTGGAGAGAGAGGGAGGAGGTGAGAGAGAGCAAAAGAGAGGAGAAAGAGAGAAAAAGAGAGGGGGGAGAGAAATATAGCAAAAGAGAGGGGGGAGAGAGAGCAAAAGAGAGGGGTAGAGAGAACAAAATAGAGGGGAGAGAGAGAGAGCAAAAGAGGGGAGAGAGAGAGCAAAGGAGAGGGGAGAGAGAGAGAGCAAAAGAGAGGGGAGAGTGCAAAAGGGGGGGAGAGAGTGCAAAAGAAGTGGAGAGCAAAAGTGGGGGAGTGAAAAGAGCAAAGAGTAAGAAGAGAGAAAGCAAAAGAGAGGGGGAGAGAGCAAAAGAATTGGGAGAGAGAGAGCAAAAGAGAGGGGAGAGAGAGCAAAAGAGGGGAGAGAGAGAGAGAGCAAAAGAGAGGGAGAGAGAGAAAGCAAAAGGGAGGGGACAAATACAGAGCAAAAGAGAAGAGGGAGAGAGCAAACGAGAGGGTGAAAGAGAGAGCAAAGAGAGGACAGAGAGAGCAAAAGAGTGGAGAGAGAGAGCAAAAGACATGGGAGAGGGAGAGAGAGGAGGCAAGAAAGAGAGCAAAAGAGAGGGGACAGAGAGAGAGCAAAAGAGAAGGGGGAGACATAGAACAAAAGAGAAGTGGGAGAGAGGGGGGAAAGAAATAGAGCAAAAGAAAAGGGGGAGAGAGAGAGCAAAAGAAAAGGGAGAGAGAGCAAAAGAGAGAGGGAGAACAAAAGAGAGGGGAGAGAGAGAGAGAGAGAGAGAGAGAGAGAGAGAGAGGGGGGGGAGAGAAAGAGAGCAAAAGAGAGGAGGGAGAGAGAGAGAGAGAGAGAGAGAGAGAGCAAAAGAGAGGGGAAGAGAGGGGGAGAGAAAGAGAGCAAAAGAGAGGGGGGGAGAGAGCAAAATAGAGGGGTAGAGAGAGCAAAAGAGAGGGGGGAGAGAGAGAGCAAAAGAGAGGAGAGAGAGATCAAAAGAAAGGGGGGAGAGAGAGCAAAAGAAAGGGGAGAGAGAGCAAAAGAGAGAGGGGAGAGAGAGCAAAAGAGAGAGGGGAGAGAAAGCAAAAGAGAGGGGGAGAGGGGAGAGAGTGAGAGCAAAAGAGAGGCGAGAGAGCAAAAGAGAGGGGAGAGAGAGCAAATGAGAGGGGGAGAGAGAGAAAAAGAGATGGGGAGAGCAAAAAAGAGGGGGGAGAGAGAGCAAAAGAGAGGGGAGAGAGAGAGCAAAAGACATAGGAGAGGGAGAGCAAAAGAGGGGGAGAGAGAGAGCAAAAGAGAGGGGAGAGAGAGCAAAAGAGAGGGGGGAGAGAGAGCAAAAGAGAGGGGGGAGAGCAAGAGCAAAAGAGGGGGAGAGCGAGAGCAAAAGAGAGGGGGGGAGAGAAATAGAGAAAAAGAAAGGGGGTAGAGAGAGCAAATGAGAGGGGAGAGAGAGGAGACGAGTAAGAGAGCAAAAGAGAGGAGAGAGAGAGCAAAAGAGAGGGGGGGAGAGAAATAGAGAAAAAGAAAGGGGGGAGAGAGAGCAAATGAGAGGGGAGAGAGAGAGCAAAAGAAAGGGGAGAGAGAGCAAAAGAAAGGGGAGAGAGAGCAAAAGAGAGAGGGGAGAGAGCAAAAGAGAGAGGGGAGAGAAAGCAAAAGAGAGGGGGAGAGGGGAGAGAGTGAGAGCAAAAGAGAGGCAAGAGAGCAAAAGAGAGGGGAGAGAGAGCAAATGAGAGGGGGAGAGAGAGAAAAAGAGATGGGGAGAGCAAAAAAGAGGGGGGAGAGAGAGCAAAAGAGAGGGGAGAGAGAGAGCAAAAGACATAGGAGAGGGAGAGCAAAAGAGGGGGAGAGAGAGAGCAAAAGAGAGGGGAGAGAGAGCAAAAGAGAGGGGGGAGAGAGAGCAAAAGAGAGGGGGGAGAGCAAGAGCAAAAGAGGGGGAGAGCGAGAGCAAAAGAGAGGGGGGGAGAGAAATAGAGAAAAAGAAAGGGGGTAGAGAGAGCAAATGAGAGGGGAGAGAGAGGAGACGAGTAAGAGAGCAAAAGAGAGGAGAGAGAGAGCAAAAGAGAGGGGGGGAGAGAAATAGAGAAAAAGAAAGGGGGGAGAGAGAGCAAATGAGAGGGGAGAGAGAGAGCAACCAAAAGAGAGTGGGGAGAGCAAAAGGGAGGGGGGAAAAGAGAGCAAAGAGAGGACAGAGAGAGCAAAAGAGAGGGGAGAGAGCAAAAGACAGGGGAGAGGGAGAGAGAGCAAAAGAAAAGGGAGAGAGAGCAAAAGAGAGAGGGAGAGCAAAAGAGAGGGGGAGGGGGAGAGAGACAGAGAGCAAAAGAGAGGGGGAAGAGAGCAAAAGAAAGGGGGTGAAAGAGAGCAAAGAGAAGGCGAAGAGAGAGCAAAAGAGAGGAGAGAGATCAAAAGAGAGGGGAAAGAGATAGCAAAAGAACAGGGAGAGAGAGCAAAAGAGAGAGGGTAAGAGAGCAAAATAGAGGGGGAGAGAGAGAAAAAGAGGGGGGAGAGACAGCAAAAGAGGAGGGAGTGAGAAAGCAAAAGAGAGGACAGAGAGAGCAAAAGAGAGGGAAGAGAGCAAAAGAGAGGAGAGAGAGCAAAAGAGGGGGAGAGAGAGAACAAAAGAGAGGGTAGAGAGAGCAAAAGAGAGGGGGAGAGCAAAAGGGAAGGGAGAAAGAGAGAGCAAAAGAGAGGACAGAGAGAGCAAAAGAGAGGGGAGAGAGCAAAAGAGAGGGTGAAAGAGAGAGCAAAGAGAGGACAGAGAGAGCAAAAGAGTGGGGAGAGAGAGCAAACGACAGGGGAGAGGGAGAGAGAGGAGGCAAGAAAGAGAGCAAAAGAGAGGGGACAGAGAGAGAGCAAAAGAGAAGGGGGAGACAGAGAACAAAAGAGAAGTGGGAGAGAGGGGGGAAAGAAATAGAGCAAAAGAAAAGGGGGAGAGAGAGAGCACATGAGAGGTGGAAAGAGAGAGAAAAGAGAGGACAGCGAGAGCAAAAGAGAGGGGAGAAAGAGCAAAAGACAGGGGGAGAGAGAGAGAGCAAAAGAAAAGGGAGAGAGAGCAAAAGAGAGAGGGAGAACAAAAGAGAGGGGAGAGAGAGAGAGAGAGAGAGAGAGAGAGGGGGGAGAGAAAGAGAGCAAAAGAGAGGAGGGAGAGAGAGAGAGAGAGAGAGCAAAAGAGAGGGGAAGAGAGGGGGAGAGAAAGAGAGCAAAAGAGAGGGGGGAGAGAGCAAAATAGAGGGGTAGAGAGAGCAAAAGAGAGGGGGGAGAGAGAGAGCAAAAGAGAGGAGAGAGAGATCAAAAGAAAGGGGGGAGAGAGAGCAAAAGAAAGGGGAGAGAGAGCAAAAGAGAGAGGGGAGAGAGAGCAAAAGAGAGAGGGGAGAGAAAGCAAAAGAGAGGGGGAGAGGGTAGAGAGTGAGAGCAAAAGAGAGGCGAGAGAGCAAAAGAGAGGGGAGAGAGAGCAAATGAGAGGGGGAGAGAGAGAAAAAGAGATGGGGAGAGCAAAAAAGAGGGGGGAGAGAGAGCAAAAGAGAGGGGAGAGAGAGAGCAAAAGATAGGGGGAGAGAGAGAGCAAAAGAGGGGGAGAGAGAGAGCAAAAGAGAGGGGAGAGAGAGAGCAAAAGAGAGGGGGGAGAGAGAGCAAAAGAGAGGGGGGAGAGCAAGAGCAAAAGAGGGGGAGAGCGAGAGCAAAAGAGAGGGGGGGGGATAGAAATAGAGAAAAAGAAAGGGGGTAGAGAGAGCAAATGAGAGGGGAGAGAGAGGAGACGAGTAAGAGAGCAAAAGAGAGGAGAGAGAGAGCAAAAGAGAGGGGGGGAGAGAAATAGAGAAAAAGAAAGGGGGGGAGAGAGAGCAAATGAAAGGGGAGAGAGAGCAACCAAAAGAGAGTGGGGAGAGCAAAAGGGAGGGGGGAAAAGAGAGCAAAGAGAGGACAGAGAGAGCAAAAGAGAGGGGAGAGAGCAAAAGACAGGGGAGAGGGAGAGAGAGCAAAAGAAAAGGGAGAGAGAGCAAAAGAGAGAGGGAGAGCAAAAGAGAGGGGGAGGGGGAGGGGGAGAGAGACAGAGAGCAAAAGAGAGGGGGAAGAGAGCAAAAGAGAGGGGGTGAAAGAGAGCAAAGAGAAGGCGAAGAGAGAGCAAAAGAGAGGAGAGAGATCAAAAGAGAGGGGAAAGAGATAGCAAAAGAACAGGGAGAGAGAGCAAAAGAGAGAGGGTAAGAGAGCAAAATAGAGGGGGAGAGAGAGAAAAAGAGGGGGGAGAGACAGCAAAAGAGGAGGGAGTGAGAAAGCAAAAGAGAGGACAGAGAGAGCAAAAGAGAGGGAAGAGAGCAAAAGAGAGGAGAGAGAGCAAAAGAGGGGGAGAGAGAGAACAAAAGAGAGGGTAGAGAGAGCAAAAGAGAGGGGGAGAGCAAAAGGGAAGGGAGAAAGAGAGAGCAAAAGAAAGGACAGAGAGAGCAAAAGAGGGGAGAGAGCAAAAGAGAGGGTGAAAGAGAGAGCAAAGAGAGGACAGAGAGAGCAAAAGAGTGGGGAGAGAGAGCAAACGACAGGGGAGAGGGAGAGAGAGGAGGCAAGAAAGAGAGCAAAAGAGAGGGGACAGAGAGAGAGCCAAAGAGAAGGGGGAGAGAGGGGGAGAAAAAAAGAGCAAAAGAAAAGGGGGAGAGAGAGAGCAAATGTGAGGGGGGAGAGAGAAAGAGCAAAAGAAAGTGGGAGAGAGCAAATGAGAGGGGGTAAGAGAGAGCAAAGAGAGGACAGAGAGAACAAAAGAGAGGGGAGAGAGAGCAAAAGACAGGGGGGAGAGCGAGAGACAAAAGAAAAGGGAGTGAGAGCAATAGAGAGCAGGAGAGCAAAAGAGATGGGAGAGAGCGAGCCAAAGAGAGGGGGAGAGGGAGAGAGAGGGGGAGAGAAAGAGAGCAAAAGAGAGGGGGAGAGAGAGAGCAAAAGAGAGAGGTAGAGAGAGCAAAAGAGAGGGGGGGAGAGAGAGCAAAGAGAGGGGGAGAGAGAGCAAAAGAGAGGGGGAGAGAGAGCAAAAGAGAGGGGGAGAGAGAGCAAAAGAGAGGGGGAAAGAGAGAGCGAAGAGAGCACAGAGAGAGCAAAAGAGAGGGGAGAGTGCAAAAGACAGGGGAGAGAGAGAGAGAGAGAGAGAGAGAGAGAGAGAGAGAGCAAAAGAAAAGGGAGAGAGAGCCTAAGAGAGGGGGTGAGAGAGCAAAAGAGAGGGAGGAGAGGGAGAGAGCAAAAGAGAGGGGGGAGAGGCAAAAGAGAAGGGAGAAGGGGGGAGAGAGTGCAAAAGGATTGGAGAGAAAAAGAGGGGGAGCGAAAGAGCAAAAGAGTGGGGAGAGAGAAAGCAAAAGAGAGGACAGAGAGAGCAAAAGAGAGGGAAGAGAGCAAAAGAGAGGGGAGAGAGAGCAAAAGAGGGGGAGAGAGAGAACAAAAGAGAGGGTAGAGAGAGTAAAAGAGAGGGGGGAGAGCAAAAGAGAAGGGAGAAAGAGAGAAAGAGAGAGCAAAAGAGAGGACAGAGAGAGCAAAAGAGAGGGGAGAGAGCAAAAGAGAGGGTGAAAGAGAGAGCAAAGAGAGGACAGAGAGAGCAAAAGAGTGGGGAGAGAGAGCAAAGACAGGGGAGAGGGAGAGAGAGGAGGCAAGAAAGAGAGCAAAAGAGAGGGGACAGAGAGAGAGCAAAAGAGAAGGGGGAGAGAGGGGGAGAGAAAAAGAGCAAAAGAAAAGGGAGAGAGAGAGCAAATGTGAAGGGGAAGAGAGAAAGAGCAAAAGAAAGGGGGAGAGAGCAAAAGAGAGGGGGTAAGAGAGAGCAAAGAGAGGACATAGAGAACAAAAGAGAGGGGAGAGAGAGCAAAAGACAGGGGAGAGACAGAGGGACAAAAGAAAAGGGAGTGAGAGCAAAAGAAAGCGGGAGAGCAAAAGAGACGGGAGAGAGCAAGCAAAAGAGAGGGGAGAGATAGCAAAAGAGAGGGGGAGAGAGAAAAAGAGAGGGGGGAGAGAGAGCAAAAGAGAGGGAGGAGAAGGGGAGAGAGGGGGTAGAGAAAGAGAGCAAAAGAGAGTGGGAGAGAGAGCAAAAGAGAGGGGGAGAGAGAGAGAGCAAAAGAAAGGGGGAGAGGGGGAGAGAAAGAGAGCAAAAGAGAGGGGAGAGAGAGAGAGCAAAAGAGAGGTAGAGAGAGCAAAAGAGAGGGGGGGAGAGAGAGCAAAGAGAGGGGGAGAGAGAGCAAAAGAGAGGGGGAGAGAGAGCAAAAGAGAGGGGTAAAGAGAGAGCAAAGAGGACAGAGAGAGCAAAAGAGAGGGGAGAGTGCAAAAGACAGGGGAGAGAGACAGAGCAAAAGAAAAGGGAGAGAGAGCAAAAGAGAGGGGGTGAGAGAGCAAAAGAGAGGGAGGAGAGGGAGAGAGCAAAAGAGAGGGGGGAGAGAGAGAGAGCAAAAAAGAAGGGGGAAAGAGAGAGCAAAAGAGAGGGAGGAGAGAGAGAGAGAGCAAAAGAGAGGGGGAGAGGGAGAGAGAGGGGGAAGATAAAGAGAGCAAAAGAGAGCGGGAGAGAGAGAGCAAAAGAGTGGGGTAGAGAGAGCAAAAGAGAGGGGGAGAGAGAGAGCAAAGCGAAGGCGAAGAGAGAGCAAAAGAGAGGAGAGAGAGAGAGCAAAAGAGAGGGGAAAGAGATAGCAAAAGAACGGGGGAGAGAGCAAAAGAGAGAGGGAAAGAGAGCAAAATAGAGGGGGGAGAGAGAGCAACAGATGGGAGAGAGAGAGCAAAAGAGTGGGAGCGAAAGAGCAAAAGAGTGGGGAGAGAGAAAGCAAAAGAGAGGACAGAGAGAGCAAAAGAGAGCGGAGAGAGAGCAAAAGAGGGGGGAGAGAGAGAGCAAAAGAGAGGGGGGAGAGCAAAGGAGAGGGTGGAGAGAGAGCAAAAGAGAAGGGAGAGAGGGAGAGCAAAAGAGAGGACAGAGAGCAAAAGAGAGGGGAGAGACCAAAAGAGAGGGTGAAAGAGAGAGCAAAGAGAGGACAGAGAGAGCAAAAGAGTGGGGAGAGAGAGAGAGCAACAGAGAAGGGGGAGAGAGGGGGAGAGAAAAAGAGCAAAAGAAAAGGGGGAGAGAGAGAGCAAAAGAAAGGGGGAGAGAGCAAAAGAGAGGGGGAAAGAGAGAGCAAAGAGAGGACAGAGAGAGCAAAAGAGAGGGGGGGGAAAAAAAAAACAGGGGAGAGAGAGAGAGCAAAAAGAAAAGGGAGTGAGAGCAAAAGAGAGAGGGAGAGCAAAAGAGATGGGAGAGAGCGAGCAAAAGAGAGGGGAGAGAGGGAGAGCAAAAGAGAGGGGGAGAGAGAGGGGAGGGGGAGAGAGGGGGAAGAGAGCAAAAGAGAGGGGGTGAGAGAGCAAAAGAGAGGGAGGAGAGGGAGAGAGAGGGGGGGAGAGAGAGAGAGCAAAAGAGAGGGAGTAGAGAGCAAAAGAGAGGGCAAGATGAGGGGAGAGAGCAAAAGAGAGTTGAGAGAGAGCAAGAGAGGGGGAGAGAGAGCAAATGACAGGGGAGAGAAAGGAGGCAAGAAAATGAGCAAAAGAGAGGGGACAGAGAGAGAGCAAAAGAGAAGGGGGAGAGAGAGAGAGAGCAACAGAGAAGGGGGAGAGAGGCAGAGAGAAAAAGAGCAAAAGAAAAGGGGGAGAGAGAGAGAGCAAAAGAAAGGGGGAGAGAGCAAAAGAGAGGGGGAAAGAGAGAGCAAAGAGAGGACAGAGAGAGCAAAAGAGAGGGGGGAGAGAGCAAAAGACAGGGGAGAGAGAGAGAGCAAAAAGAAAAGGGAGTGAGAGCAAAAGAGAGAGGGAGAGCAAAAGAGATGGGAGAGGGAGAGCAAAAGAGATGGGAGAGAGCGAGCAAAAGAGAGGGGGAGAGCAAAAGAGAGGGGGAGAGAGGGGGAGGGGGAGAGAGGGGGAAGAGATCAAAAGAGAGGGGGTGAGAGAGCAAAAGAGAGGGAGGAGAGGGAGAGAGAGGGGGGGGGAGAGAGAGAGAGCAAAAGAGAGGGGGAGAGAGAGAGCAAAAGAGAGGGGAGAGAGAGCAAAAGAGAGGGGGAGAGAGAAAAAGAGAGGGGGGAGAGAGAGCAAAAGAGTGGGAGAGAGAGCAAAAGAGAGGGGGAGAGAGAGAGAGCAAAAGAAAGGGGGAGAGGGAGAGAGAGGGGGAGAGAAAGAGAGCAAAAGAGAGGGTAGAGAGAGAGAGAGAGAGCAAAAGAGAGGTAGAGAGAGCAAAAGAGAGGGGGGGAGAGAGAGCAAAGAGAGGGGGAGAGAGAGCAAAAGAGAGGGGGAGAGAGAGCAAAAGAGAGGGGTAAAGAGAGAGCAAAGAGGACAGAGAGAGCAAAAGAGAGGGGAGAGTGCAAAAGACAGGGGAGAGAGACAGAGCAAAAGAAAAGGGAGAGAGAGCAAAAGAGAGGGGGTGAGAGAGCAAAAGAGAGGGAGGAGAGGGAGAGAGCAAAAGAGAGGGGGGAGAGAGAGAGAGCAAAAAAGAAGGGGGAAAGAGAGAGCAAAAGAGAGGGAGGAGAGAGAGAGAGCAAAAGAGAGGGGGAGAGGGAGAGAGAGGGGGAAGATAAAGAGAGCAAAAGAGAGCGGGAGAGAGAGAGCAAAAGAGTGGGGTAGAGAGAGCAAAAGAGAGAGAG
Source organism: Bombina bombina (assembly GCF_027579735.1). NCBI lineage: Eukaryota > Metazoa > Chordata > Amphibia > Anura > Bombinatoridae > Bombina > Bombina bombina. The sequence goes on along the minus strand of NC_069499.1, from coordinate 864,057,541 downwards.
AGCAAAGCGAAGGCGAAGAGAGAGCAAAAGAGAGGAGAGAGAGAGCAAAAGAGAGGGGAAAGAGATAGCAAAAGAACGGGGGAGAGAGCAAAAGAGAGAGGGAAAGAGAGCAAAATAGAGGGGGGAGAGAGAGCAAAAGTGGGGGGAGAGAGAGCAACAGATGGGAGAGAGAGAGCAAAAGAGTGGGAGCGAAAGAGCAAAAGAGTGGGGAGAGAGAAAGCAAAAGAGAGGACAGAGAGAGCAAAAGAGAGCGGAGAGAGAGCAAAAGAGGGGGGAGAGAGAGAGCAAAAGAGAGGGGGGAGAGCAAAGGAGAGGGTGGAGAGAGAGCAAAAGAGAAGGGAGAGAGGGAGAGCAAAAGAGAGGACAGAGAGCAAAAGAGAGGGGAGAGAGCAAAAGAGAGGGTGAAAGAAAGAGCAAAGAGAGGACAGAGAGAGCAAAAGAGTGGGGAGAGAGAGAGAGCAACAGAGAAGGGGGAGAGAGGGGGAGAGAAAAAGAGCAAAAGAAAAGGGGGAGAGAGAGAGAGCAAAAGAAAGGGGGAGAGAGCAAAAGAGAAGGGGAAAGAGAGAGCAAAGAGAGGACAGAGAGAGCAAAAGAGAGGGGGGAGAGAGCAAAAGACAGGGGAGAGAGAGAGAGCAAAAAGAAAAGGGAGTGAGAGCAAAAGAGAGAGGGAGAGCAAAAGAGATGGGAGAGAGCGAGCAAAAGAGAGGGGAGAGAGGGAGAGCAAAAGAGAGGGGGAGAGAGGGGGAGGGGGAGAGAGGGGGAAGAGAGCAAAAGAGAGGGGGTGAGAGAGCAAAAGAGAGGGAGGAGAGGGAGAGAGAGGGGGGGGAGAGAGAGAGCAAAAGAGAGGGGGAGAGAGAGAGCAAAAGAGAGGGAGTAGAGAGCAAAAGAGAGGGCAAGATGAGGGGACAGAGCAAAAGAGAGTTGAGAGAGAGCAAGAGAGGGGGAGAGAGAGCAAATGACAGGGGAGAGAAAGGAGGCAAGAAAATGAGCAAAAGAGAGGGGACAGAGAGAGAGAGCAAAAGAGAAGGGGGAGAGAGAGAGAGCAACCGAGAAGGGGGAGAGAGGCAGATAGAAAAAGAGCAAAAGAAAAGGGGGAGAGAGAGAGAGCAACAGAAAGGGGGAGAGAGCAAAAGAGAGGGGGAAAGAGAGAGCAAAGAGAGGACAGAGAGAGCAAAAGAGAGGGGGGAGAGAGCAAAAGACAGGAGTGAGAGAGAGAGCAAAAAGAAAAGGGAGTGAGAGCAAAAGAGAGAGGGAGAGCAAAAGAGATGGGAGAGAGCGAGCAAAAGAGAGGGGAGAGAGGGAGAGCAAAAGAGAGGGGGAGAGAGGGGGAGGGGGAGAGAGGGGGAAGAGAGCAAAAGAGAGGGGGTGAGAGAGCAAAAGAGAGGGAGGAGAGGGAGAGAGAGGGGGGAGAGAGAGAGAGCAAAAGAGAGGGGGAGAGAGAGAGCAAAAGAGAGGGAGTAGAGAGTAAAAGAGAGGGCAAGATGAGGGGAGAGAGCAAAAGAGAGTTGAGAGAGAGCAAGAGAGGGGGAGAGAGAGAGCAAAAGATAGGGGGGGAGGGAGAGAGAGAGCAAAAGAGAGGGGGTGGGAGAGCAAAAGAGAAGGTGAGAGAGAGCGCAAAAGAGAGGGGGAAAGAGAGCGCATAAGAGAGGGGGAGAGAGAGAGATAGCAAAAGAGAGAGGGGAGAGAGAGAGCAAGTGGTGGGACCGCTGTACTACAAAACATGGCGAGTGTACACAGGCTTTAGAACTAGTACATTTATAATAGAGATGAAGTTCCAGTAGAGTTCCAATGAGAAGTTATTTCTTTTTATTGGAAGATTGGGTTTATGAATGGAACCTAAAGTTAAACATCACAAAGTGCAAAATTATACACTTACAAAAGAAATAAGTGGTCCTCCAGATGGGCAGAAGTCTTCATCCAGACGGCATCTTCTATCTTCATCCATCTGGCGCGGAGCGGGTCCATCTTCAAGACATCTGAATTCAATCAGCCAATTGGAATTAAGGTAGAAAAAATCCTATTGAGCTGGCATTCTATTGGCTGTTCCAATCAGCCAATAGAATGCAAACTCAATCCTATTGGCTGATTGTATCAGCCAATAGGATTTTTTCTACCTTAATTCCGATTGGCTGATAGAATTCTATCAGCCAATCGGAATCTAAGGGACGCCATCTTGGATGACGTCACTTAAAGGTACCTTCATTCGTCGTTAGTCTGTTGGCAGAAGAGGATGCTCTGCGTCGGATGTCTTGAAGATGGACCCGCTCCGCTCTGTGCCGGATGGATGAAGATAGAAGATGTTGTCTGGATGAAGACTTCTGCCTGTCTGGAGGACCACTTTGCCCGGCTTGGATCAAGACTTCTCCCGGCTTCGTTGAGGACTTCAGCCTGGCTTGGATGAAGACGTCTCCCGGTAAGTCGATCTTCAGGGGGTTAGTGTTAGGTTTTTTTAAGGGTGTATTGGGTGGGTTTTATTTTTAGGTTAGCGACTTTGGGCGACAAAAGAGCTAATTGCCCTTTTAAGGGCAATGCCCATCCAAATGCCCTTTTCAGGGCAATGGGGAGCTTAGGTTGTTTTAGATAGTATTTTATTTGGGGGGTTGGTTGTGTGGGTGGTGGGTTTTACTGTTTGGGGGTTTGTTTGTATTTTTTTTTACAGGTAAAAGAGCTGATTAATTTGGGGCAATGCCCCGCAAATGGCCTTTTTAAGGGCTATTGGTAGTTTAGTTTAGGCTAGGGGCTTTTTATTTTGGGGGGCTTTTTTATTTTAATAGGACTATTAGATTAGGTGTAATTAGTTTAAATATCTGTAATTTGTTTATTATTTTATGTAATTTAGTGTTTGCTTTTTTGTACTTTAGCTAATTTAATTTAGCTAATTGTATGTAATTTATTTAATTGTATTTAATTTAGTTAATTTATTTAATTATAGTGTAGTGTTAGGTGTTAGTGTAACTTAGGTTAGGTTTTATTTTACAGGTACTTTTGTATTTATTTTAGCTAGGTAGTTATTAAATAGTTAATAACTATTTAATAACTATTCTACCTAGTTAAAATAAATACAAACTTGCCTGTAAAATAAAAATTAACCCTAAGCTAGCTACAATGTAACTATTAGTTATATTGTAGCTATCTTAGGGTTTATTTTATAGGTATTTAGTTTTAAATATGAATTATTTAGCTAATGATAGGAATATTTATTTAGATTTATTTAAATTATATTTAAGTTAGTGGTTGTTAGGTTTAGGGTTAGACTTAGGTTTAGGGGTTAATAACTTTAATATAGTGGTGGCGACTTTGGGGGCGGCAGATTAGGGGTTAATAAATATAATGTAGGTGTCGGCGACATTGGGGAGGGCAGATTAGTGGTTAATAAATGGTATGTAGGTGTCAGCGATGTTGGGGGCAGCAGATTAGGGGTTCATAAATATAATGTAGGTGGCGGCGGTTTCTGGAGCGTCAGATTAGGGGTTAAAATTTTTATTATAGTTTTTGCAATGCGGAAGGGCCTCGGTTTAGGGGTTAATAGGTAGTTTATGGGTGTTAGTGTACTTTTTAGCGCTTTAGTTATGAGTTTTATGCTACAGCGTTGTACCATAAAACTCATAACTACTGACTTTTAAATGCGTTAGGGATCTTGACGGGGTAGGGTGTACCGCTCACTTTTTGGCCTCCCAGGACAGACTCGTAATATCAGCACAATGGAAGTTCCAAAGAAAAAAGACTTTAAGAAGTTTACGTAAGTCGTTTTGCGGTAAGGCCAAACAAGTTTGTGGTCACCCTAAACCTGCAAGACTCGTAATACCAGTGGGCGTAAAAAAAGCAGCGTTAGGACCGCTTAACACTGCTTTTTTACCCTAACGCACAACTCGTAATCTAGCCGTAAAGTAGTTGTTCCCAGAAGTTTAGTGTCCCTTTAAATATACATGAATGGCATTTTTTTTCTTCTATTTAAAGGGACAGTCAACACCAGAATTGTTGTTGATTTAAAAGATAGATTATCCCTTAATTACCCATTCCCCAGTTTTGCATAACCAACAGAGTTATAATAATGCACATTTTACCTCTGTAATTACCTGTATCTAAGCCTCTGCAGACAGACTTCACGTTACCATGAAGTTACCACTTCATGGTAATGTCACATGCATGAGCTCAATGTTATCTATCTGAAACACATGAACTAATGCCCTCTAGTGGGGAAAAACTTTCAAAATGCATTTAGATTAGAGGGGGCCTTCAAGGTCTAAGAATTAACATATGAACCACCTAGGTTTAGCTTTCAACTAAGAATACCAAGAGAACAAAGCAAAATTGGTTATAAAAGTGAATTGGACTGTTGTTTAAAATTACATGCCCTATTTGAATCATGGAAGGTTTTTTTGGACTTGACTGTCCCTTTAAATCTAAAAGAGGGTACATTAAATGTATTACTGCATTTTGAAAGCCAAAATTTTGTGCTGAAAAAACCTGACACACTTTGTTATCATGTTTGTGGGATCTGTCACTTTCCACTAGAGTTTTCTAATTAGCAAATGAAGTTCTATCCCAGAAAATAAATATGTATTTCTCACCAGTTTAAAATATAAAAAACAGGCTTAACATAACTTTTTTTCCCCATACAAAAAAATATTGTTTTTAACATTCTTTAAAAGTTTTTTTTATCATATGCATGATATATTTGTTGTGCTTAAAGGAATATTTTTATTGACATAATAAAAAAGCACTAAACAGTGCCTTAAACTGAATGTAAATCATTGCAATATGTATTATTTATCATTTTAAAAGGATTTTACATGTATTTATTTTTTTGATTTGCAGGGTCAATGACAAGGGGGCTGTGGTCTCTACAGGAAGGCAACATTGCAGCGTTTCCTTTGAAGTGTTGCTAGGAAAAACCTATAATAGATGCAGCTAGTTTACTGCCCATGCTGAGTATAGAACGTTTGCAACAAAAATCATGTGACAGTAAAACTTAAGTTATGTATTGGTAGCTGTCATTTAGTGCTAACTAATCACCTTCACATAATTGTAACTTGTTTATGAGGTAAGAAATAAGTAGTGTTAGAAAATATCATCTTCTGCCAATGACACTTTATATAATTTATGTCAAATAAATACTTTTATTAATCAGGGCACTGAAAAGAATAATCCAGTCTGACTGGGTGAGTTTATTTATTTTTTTATTTTTTTAGCATTCCATTACATTAAAAAAATACAAAACCACTGATAATTCTATTGAAATAATATTAATTTCTAACAGGGACATATTTTTTTTTTACAATACACAGCTATTGAATTTCCATGCTTAAGTTCATAGGTTATGGTTAAACCCATAAATGAATTAACCTAAATTAAGAAATATCTGATTTTTTTTTTATTTTTTTGCATAATGCATTTTTTTTCTGCCCTTGTCACTCCCGCCTCCTGAGGTTTCCAGTTTCACAGAAACACAATGCAGATAAAATACTTAAAAATATACATTGCACCTTCTAGTTGAACTTACATTATACAGCTGTAGAATGAATACAGAATTCTAAAAGATCTTTTTTTTGGCTGCTTTTCCACTGTAAACAATGTCACATTTGGTTCTTTTGTGTAACGACAGTTCTAAAACCATGAAAAATGTTGCATTTGGCCAAAGAAACGGTAAACTTCTGGGAATTTCTATTCAGGGGATTTTGAATAGGACTCAGAAGAGTGAGATGAATCTATTTCTTCCTTTCAAACCCCATAGAAAATCTGGGCCCATTTTTCCAGTGGCTAAACGCACAAGCACATTGTTGTCTTTTGATTCATTGTGTTCGATAACACAATTAAAGTCTGTTACTAACTGCAAAAAGGTTTTTAGATTCTCAGAAATATGCTCTATGTGTGAACGAACATGGGTTTCAGATAGGTTGGTTTAACAGTTATTGATGAACACAGCAATTAATAAAGTTTATTAAAGGACTACATTTCTAAGTCAGTCAAAGTTGTGCTATTCTTTAGGTACAACCCCTCAAATCTATAACAAATTTTCTGAAAGTGATATTCTTGTGTGTAAACTAAATGTTCTATTTTGTAACAGCATTTTTATTAAAAAGTGTCTTTTTATGACCCTCTTGATGATGATACAACTGGTGTTCAAATGAAATGCCGGCATACATGCATATGCTGCAGTCACTGGCCATATGTTGATCAAAAAAAGTATGGGGGTGTTCCAGGAGTACAACTTTAATTATGCTTTAACCATTTTGGAAGAGATATGCACATAAGGGAATATGATTAACAATAAAATAAAGCTGTCATGTTCAAAATCTTAGTTTACCATAGAGTTTTACCATAGAGTAGCTGTGATAACAGAGGTTTGGTGAAAAGGGTTTTTTCTGTGCCTTCTGCATTAAGGCAGGCCATGTCTTTAAGGGGGCCTATGAGGACCTAAACATCCTCAATTCTAGTGACCTTATTTTCTGTGAATTGTGCAGTGTCTGTATTCTTGTGTATTTATTCCATGTTTTTGAGCTCCTGGTTTTTGACTTTGGCTTCTCTGACCTGAGTTATGCTTTTTTGTGATTTTGATCTATAAACTGATCCAAACAAAGATCAGTTTATACGGGGAGTCTAATTCAAGGTATTAAACACACAAATCTATAATAGATCATACAATGTCATAAGAGGTTACTACTACTCCAAACAATGTCCAAATTTTAATGTCCCAAAAGTGGTTTCTGCCCCAGTCATCTGATATGGACCGCAGACTTATCATCTTATAACCATTCATGTCATCTGATAACAAACAAACAGAAAATAAAGTGCCTCCTAGTGTAGAAAATCACTTGTAACAATGCACCGTGCTGTTAAAGGTGTTCTGAGTGATTCCAATGACTTAGGTCATAAGCATAAGCATAGGAACGATCAGGATGAATATTTTAATTGGTTCCCACTTGTTTCCATAAAAGATTCTGGCAAGAATGTGTATCTATCAAACTTTACTAAAATAACTTAAAACATCATTAAAAACAAAAGCTTAATGAGAGCCTTCACACATCCTATACATTTTTTTCAATGCCGACCTGGACTGTTTTACGATGATTACTCAGGATACTTGCTTTGTTTCTCTGCAACTGATGTCCTCCATTCTCATGTGAGCTACACTACAAATATTGTTTAATAATTATTTTACATAAAGGGACAGTCAAGTCCAAAATAAAATGTCATGATTTAGATAGGGCATGTAATTTTAAACAACTCTCCAATTTACTTTTATCACCAATTTTGCTTTGTTATTTTGGTATTCTTAGTTTAAAGCTAAACCTAGGTAGACATATATAGTAATTTCTCTAATCTGAATGCATTTTGACAGTTTTTCACCACTAGAGGGTGTTAGTTTATGTGTGTCATATAGATAACATTGAGCTCACGCACGTGAAGTTACCTAGGAGTCTGCACTGATTGGCTAAAAGAACTGTCAAAAGAACTGAAATAAGGGGGCAGTTTGCAGAGGCATAAATACAAGGTAATCACAGAGGTAAAAAGTGTATTATTATAACTGTGTTGGTTATGCAAAACTGGGGGAAATAGGTAATAAAGGGATTATCAATCTTTTTAAACAACACAAATTCTGGTGTTGACTGTCCCTTTAATCTATTTCTCAGTCTGGCATTGATTCATTTGAATTTATTTGTTATTTCTGTTAACTTCTTTGCATTGTAACTGGTTAAAACATTTCCAAGAGAGTTCAATTATCAATTTTGGTCATATTACACTTACCCTGGTCTCCTGTTTAGTTACTGTGTGTTTAAGATTTCAGTACTTTGTAGGAGTATTTAGGTAACTGAGGCCTCTCAACTACTGATTCCAGCTTGTTATATTCTGGGACAACATTATTCTGCTTGATGCTGGTGAAGATGCGGAACTAGCCAGAAACACTGATTGTTGTTTGTTGCATTGGCTGAGGCTCCTTCTACTTTTATAGCATTGCTACATACAGTACTGCCATATAGTTCTCAAGGTATGCATGACTTTGTGAACCTACCACAGTATGCCCTAGTCAAAAGCAGCAATAAACCACTGGCGAGCTAGCATTTGATTGGTGGCTCCAAATATATGCCTTTTGTCACAGACTCACCTGTTCAGCTAGCTCACGGTAGTGTTCAGCAAAGAATACCAAGAGAATGAAGCAAGTTTGATAACAGAAGTAAATTGGAAAGTTGCTTAAAATTGTGTGCTTTATCTGAATCATGAAAACAAGTGGGTTTTATTTCCCGTTATGCACTGCATCCCATCAAAAGTTGTATCACATTTCATGATTCAAATAGAGCATACAATTCTAAGCAACTTTCCAATTTACTTCTATTATCAAATTTAATTTGTTATCTTAGTATCATTTGTTGAATATCAGACCTAGGTATACTTAGGAGGGTGCACTGAATGGCAGCAGTGTTTGTTAATATATTATGCATTATTGCAACCACTGCTGCCATATTGTGGGCAAAGCACATGTGCACTCCTAATCAGGAATATGCAGCTAGGATTTGTAGTGAGAAGCTTGGACCACATATTTATATAACATAAAAATTGTATGTAGTCTCACATATTATTAAACTAATTGACTTAAAGGGACATGAATCCCAAACTTTTTTTTTTCATGATTCAGATAGAGAATATAATTTTAAACAACTTTCTAATTTACTTCTATTATCTAATTTGTTTCATTCTCTTGGTATCATTTGCTGAAGTAAGAGCAATGCACTACTGGTTTCTAACTGAACACTTAGGTGAGCCAATGACAATCTGTATATATATTCAGCCACCAATCAGCAGCTAGAACCTAGGTTCTTTGCTGCTCCTGAGCTTGCCTAGGAAAACATTTCAGCAAAAGATAACAAGAGAAAGAAGCAAATTAAATAATAGAAGTAAATTGGAAAGTTGTTTAAAATTGTATTCTCTATCTGAATCATAAAATCATTTTTTGGGGTTTCATGTCCCTTTAAAGTGATGGCAAAGTCATTAGTTTAACTTCTTACCAAACGTTAATTTGAATACTACAAAATATAATAGTGCTTTTCTATGAATGATACCGTTACCGTAAGTTATCATTTAGGCATCTTCAACATCGCAGCCTGTCACAAACTGTAGCCGTCCTATAACCACTACCATTTTTTTTATGATAATCCGATGTCTAATCCAATCATATTCCTGCCCAACTGGCTCGCTGAAGCTAATAGAGGATTCTATCTATTTATCTATCTATCGGGTACTTATAGAGCGCAAACTAATTGCCCGTGAGGGTCTCAAGGCACTAAGGGAAAGGGGATAAGAGGAGGGGGTGGAGGGCATGAACGTTCAATCAAAGAGCCAGTTTTTGAGGTCCTTTCTGAACTTTGTAAGGGAGGTGGATTGTCTGAGGTGCAGTGGGAGGGTGTTCCATGTCTTTGCTGCCATGTCGAAGAAGGATCTTCTGCCTGCTGTGGATTTGTTGATACGGGGGATGACTGCAAGTGCTTGGTCAGCCGATCGGAGTTGTCTGGCGGGGGTGAAGAAATTGCACAGTGGTTAATGTATTCGGGTCCGATGTTGTGTAGGGCCTTGAACGGGTGGGTAAGGAGCTTGAAGGTGATTCTCTTGTTGATGGGGAGCCAGTGAAGGTTCCTTAGGTGTTTGGTGATGTTGCATTGGTGAGGGATGTCAAGAATGAGTCTGGCTGAGGCGTTCTGGATACGTTGAAGTTTATTTTTGAGTTTGATGGTGGAGCCAGCTTAGAGTGTGTTGCCGTAGTCCAACCGACTGCTGATGGGGGCGTGGGTGACTATTTTCTTGGTTTCGGTAGGGATCCACTTGAAGATTTTTCGTAGCAGGTGGAAGCATGTTGACATGATGACATTGATTTGTCTGTCCATGGAGAGTGAAGAGTCCAGGATGAAGCCTAGATTTCTTACATGGTCAGTTGGGGTTGGAGGGTGACCGAGGGCTGTGGGCCACCAGGAGTCATCCCATGCGGATTTATTGGGTCCAAGGAGGAGGACTTTTGTCTGTGTTCAGTTTGAGCCGGTTGTCATTCATCCAGGCGGTGACTGCTGTCAGGCCTTCGTGGACGTTCCTTTTGGTGGTGGTGGGATCTTGAGTGAGTGAGATGATTAACTGGGTGTCATCGGCGTAGGAGACGATGTTAAGGTTGTGGCGTCGGATGATGGTGGCGAGAGGGGCCATGTAGATGTTGAAGAGGGTGGGGCTCAGCGAAGAGCCTTGTGTACACCACAGTTGACTGGTGTGGGTTTGGAGGAGAAGGGTGGGAGTCTGAATTTCTTGGTCCTGCCCATGAGGAAGGAGGTGATCCATTCCAGGGCTTTGTTGTGGATGCTGGCATCATGTAGGCAGGTACGGAGGGTGCTGTGGTCGACAGTGTTGAATGCTGCTGAGAGGTCTAGGAGGATGAGGGCGGCGGTTTCTCCATGGTCGAGCAGGGCGCGGATGTTGTCTGTGGCGGCGAGGAGGGCAGTCTTGGTGCTGTGGTTGCTTCTGAAACCAGATTGGGAGTGGTCCAGGATGTGGTTGGCCTCAATGTGGTCAATAAGTTGCAAGTTTATTGACTTCTCTATGACTTTGGCCAGGAAGGGGAGTAGAGAGATGGGGCGGTAGTTATTCGGGTCTATGGGGTCTGCCGAGGGTTTCTTCAGCAGGGGTTTCAGTTCCGCGTGCTTCCAGACATCTGGGAAGGTGCCGGTTTTGATGGAGCAGTTGATTGTGTGGCGGAGTTCAGGGGCGATGGTGTCGCTTGCTTTGTTGAATATGTGATGGGGGCATGGGTCCAAAGGGTGCGCCGGAGTGGATGGTTTCATGATTCTGAGGGTGTCCTCTGTGTTGAGTGGGCTCCAGATAGTTTGTGTAGGGTGGGGGGGATGAATTTGGGTGAGGTATAGGTGGGTGTAGGGGGGTGGGTGGTGGAGGTTGAGCTATGAGACGTAAAACTGTCATAGATGTCGAGGATCTTGCAGTGGAAGTGTGCAGCAAGGGTATCGCAGAGGTCCTGGGAGGGTGGGATGGCAGTGGTGTCGCTGTTGGGTTTAGAGAATTCCTTGATGACTGAGAACAACTCCTTGCTTTTGTGTGCGTTAGAGTTGATTCTGTCTTGGATGGCTGTTTTTTTTGGCAGTTTTTATGAGGTTGTGGTGGGTGGTGATTGCTTCCTTAAAGGCAGCTTTTTCCAGAAGGGTCTTGCTGGAACTCCAGGTTCTTTCCAATCGACTGCAGTGGCTTTTGGAGGCCTGGAGGGCCAGGGTGAACCAGCTGGCCTTGTTGGTGGTTTGGTGGCTGGACAGTTTCTTGAGGGGGCAAGAGTGTTGTAGCAGTCTGTGATCCAGCGATTGAGGTTGCGGGCAGAAGAGTTAGCTAGTGTTCATGCGGTTTGTTGCGCAATACATCAGATCATCTTTGCTATGTCTTATAGCAGTCCTTCTCGTGAGCAAGCAGCAATTATGATGTACAGATGGGTTGGGACCACTCTATACGTGAATCGTATGCAGGGCTGAAAGCATGAGTGGGCAAAGGAAATACTGAAAAGAGAGGTTGCGGTTAGTCTTTTTAACATATCAATTTTATGAAAATACATCATATTAAAAAAAAAAAAAAAGCGGTTGAGGTTACTCTAGGAAGATTTAACTAATAGACCTTTCAAATTTATTAACTCTTTACCAACACTTTAAATACTGCTATTTTTGAATGTAACCATTAATCTCTAACAATATAACAAAGCATTTTATACAAGCGTAGAAACAAAAGAAGATTCCTTTCCGAACCAAGAACTGTTTACATCCAAAAAAATTACATGGAAGAAAAGATATATCTTCACCAGGGGCGTATTTTGGTCCAGACATAAATTCCATAAATAAACCCTAACATTACACCCTTACCAAAATATATCATGGCCAAAAAGGCCTAAAACCTTGGGGTGGGAGGGGTAGGGGTAGGGGCAGCAGAATTTCGAGTACCTAGACCAGCACAAAACCTAAATACACAACTGATCTTCACACATGTAAATAGTGAGATACATTTTTGTAGATAATAATTTCATAAACTTTTCTAAAGGATTAGAATATACCCCTTTGTAAGGGCCTGATATTCAAAAACTCGCCATCATGGAGAGAAATCTTGCAAAATCTTTGGAATTTGTTTTTAGACTTTATATTGTAATGTTGGTGTTTCTCCTTCAAATTAAGAACCCTGCATAGTGAGATAAATATCGTTCAAATTAAAATTTGTGTTTCTAAACATTTTTTAGGGATCCCTCCATACTGACAAGATGTTTTAGATCCTCTCGTCTGAGCAGTGAGGTTTTGAATATTAGGTCCTAAGTATCAGATTTAATTTTGTAAGTATCAGATTAAAAATCTTTATTTTCTAAATTAAAATGAGACTATAACATTGAGCCCCTACAGAATATGGATTGTGTAGGGCCATCTTCAATATAGATTCACACCTAATATTAATGGTCTTAACTTACTTATGTTAAAATGACACTGTCTATAAGATGCTGACACAACTTCATATTCTGGTCTGAGTATTTTCGTTAGTTAAAAAAACAAAGTGTAAGATACATTTGGAATGGCATCAAGCCTATTGTCAAAAAACAAACTCTATGGTATAAATTTACCATCCCTGCAGGAGGATAGGTTCAGTAGTGAACCTGTCCGCCTGCAACCGCCACTTGTGATGTTTCATTGCAGTGCACAATTTAACATTGCACAAAAAGTTTATTGCTGTCTCCTGCTCTGGTTCAATCAGTTGCACTAGAGCAGGACATGTCAATCAACCTGAACGAGCGAGTGTCAGGGTAATTTATCTCGCCAATTCCGAAGTGGCCGAAAGGAAAAAAGAAGCAGTTTCTGCTTCTTAAATATGTAGAGTAGGCGAACCTGCTCCACATAGCCAAAAAAGCAGTGAATACACAATTGCACTGGATAGAAAAAGACAGAAAAAGAAAGGTAAAGAACACTGAAAATACAAAACTTTGAATTGTATGTGCTAAAATAATGTCTCTCTCTGTTATGTCTGCTTTCACCTATAAAATTCTCCATTGCAGATAGCTAGCATTACATTATGTGGAAGGCAGCTTGTCAGTCAATAGGATTTATTTTAGATTCAGCCCCTTTTTGCCTATTGAGTTAGATCTGCACATGTGAAACTTGTTACTATTTTAATTTACCCTGGTGAACTTTAAGAAATTAGGCCCTACACATATATGCTAAACCCAGATTACTGTTTTTCACATCTGTCCTCGGGTCTCCCTAACAGGCCAGATTTTCAGGATTACCTTCGGTAAGAGCAGTTAAAATAACAATGTTTACTAATCAACTGATTATTTCACCTGGGCTCTAGTTCAGAAATCCTCAAAATCTGGCCTTTTGGAGAGGACAGAGAACAGGTTTGAAAAAGTGACCTAGAGTCTAACAGGTTTTCAAACTGACCACACAACACCTGAGTCAAAAAGAGGAGATTGTTCTCTTTACAAAAAGGCCCTGTACATTTCAAGTGGTCTGCGTTTAGCTCTTTTACTGTCTATCTAAAGGATCAGACTCTAAATATTTGCCCAAGCCAGGGAGCCATTTGCACCCCTCCCCCCTGCTTTCCCTGTGGGCACCCACACTTTCATATGCTTTTCAAAGGGTTCTGACAGTAAGTTTCACACACCGTACCAGAAGCAAAATGTATACTGCTAAAGCAAAAGTAAAGCACATTAATTGCTTTATTTAGTATTGACAAGTGCCTATGGGGCTGCATTATTATTAAAGACCGCTGCTCCATAACTTGTCCGCGGCAGCGATTGGGACAGAAATCAACCCAATCGAATACGATTGGGTTGATTAACACCCCCTGCTAGCGGCCGATTGGCCGCAAATCTGCAGGGGGCGGTATTGCACAAGCAGTTCTGGTGAACTGCTTGTGCAATGATAAATGCCGACAGTGTATGCTGTCGGCATTTATTGATGGGCAGTGGACATGATACGCTACATCATATCATGTCCGCTCACACTTTGATAAATATGCCCCTATGAGTATGATTTTTTTTCAATTTGCTGTTAACATTTGATAAACAATTTCATATATGTTTGTGTAATTTATAATTAAACATTTTCAATGTACAAACTCTTAACTGCAATAACAAATTAACATAGCATAATGTAAAAAGTTCATAGTTTAAAAATTTAAATTGAGCTAAATTTGTATCTTGTTTTCTTATAGAGATAAACTAAATTTTCATGATTCAGACAGAGCATTTTCCAATTATTTTAAAATCTACTTTTATTGGTGGAACTAAATTCTGATAGAAATGTTTCAACATGCTATTATATTATTTATTGATTTTTATAAGCTTACCAAGCACTGATAATTACAATAATGATTAAAGCACTGTAATGACTTTGATTAAAGGTATAACATTGTGGACAAAAACTAAATCAGCTTGTAATACAAGCTACTAAGGCAGGATGGATTGAAGGAAGGAAAAAAAAGCTGCTCACTTCTGATTGGTTGATCAGTAAGATAGCTACAATATGTTACAGCTATCATGAATCTTCAGTACCAAGATAATCTAATAATTTGCCTTTAACACATTGAGGACTAGATTATGAATGGAGTGCTATCTTAACGTGTGCCCGTAAAGGGGCAAATTTGCTAGTTTACGGGCGCAAATTAAATAACCAGCCATTACAAGTGACTGGTTAATGCTCCCACGAGCTCGCTGTTTCACTTTGCACTAAGCACAATTAACCAGAAGTCAGACATGTGATTAAAAAGAAAAAATTGCCCCAATTGCCCCCCAAATAGACAGTATTTTAAAATAAAGAAGAGCATTTTTTTTTAAACTGCACAAAGCAGTTATAATGGGTTAAAGTGAGGGAATGTGGGGTGTTTGAAAAAAAAAAAACTGCAACCTAAAGTGCCTTTACACAGGAGTCAATGGGGGACTGTGTTTGCAATATAAATATATATGTATATTCTTATCTACATATATATTTATGTGTTAATATGTACTGTATATATACACATATAAACACATAAATATATATGTATATTCTTATCTACATATATATTTATGTGTTAATATGTACTGTATATATACACATATAAACACATAAATATATATGTATATTCTTATCTACATATATATTTATGTGTTAATATGTATATATACACATATAAACACATAAATATATATGTATATCCTTATCTACATATATATTTATGTGTTAATATGTACTGTATATATACACATATAAACACATAAATATATATGTATATTCTTATCTACATATATATTTATGTGTTAATATGTATATATACACATATAAACACATAAATATATATGTATATTCTTATCTACATATATATTTATGTGTTAATATGTACTGTATATATACACATATAAACACATAAATATATATGTATATTCTTATCTACATATATATTTATGTGTTAATATGTATATATACACATATAAACACATAAATATATATGTATATCCTTATCTACATATATATTTATGTGTTAATATGTACTGTATATATACACATATAAACACATAAATATATATGTATATTCTTATCTACATATATATTTATGTGTTAATATGTACTGTATATATAAACACATAAATATATCTGTATATTCTTATCTACATATATATTTATGTGTTAATATGTACTGTATATATACACATATAAACAGTCACATAAATATATATGTATATTCTTATCTACATATATATTTATGTGTTAATATGTACTGTATATATACACATATAACAGTCACATAAATATATATGTATATTCTTATCTACATATATATTTATGAGTTAATATGTACTGTATATATACACATATAAACACATAAATATATATGTATATTCTTATCTACATATATATTTATGTGTTAATATGTACTGTATATATACACATATAAACACATAAATATATATGTATTTCCTTATCTACATATATATTTATGTGTTAATATGTATATATACACATATAAACACATAAATATATATGTATATCCTTATCTACATATATATTTATGTGTTAATATGTATATATACACATATAAACACATAAATATATATATATATATATATATATATATATATATATATATATATATATATATATATATATATATATATTGCTGCCCAATGCTGCACAATTTCCCCCTGCACTGTGCTAGGTGGTTTACTGCTGGCTGCCGGGATGAAAACAAGGATACCATTGGAGCCTTTGGAAGCATGCTCTCGTGAGCTCTTGGCTTCCAGGCAATGCGAAGGCGAGGTCGGGTTTGCTTTATGCTGTACTTGTAATACCAGAGCACATTTCTAGCTGTTTTCTCTAACTAATTAAGAGAAGTTATTAATATTTTATATAATTTTCAAATTTTGGTTAAACATCATAATGATGAAAAACATGATAATTGTTATTATCTGTTGCCATCAAGGTATATTTTCTACGTAGTTTTCACACAGCATACTACATGTAAACTCATCTAGGTCTTGTCTTCATGCAAGTAAACCGTCAGTTTCTCAGAATGTAAAGGTAGCTATTAATAAGTGCTTAAGTTTGAATTTATTATGCCGCTTGCCTACGAAAATTTTTTTGCAGTTATTTATTTTCACATTCATAATTACATTTTATGTTGTTTAACTCCCTAGGCTTCCAGAGTTAAAATAACATGAAACCCACTTGTGTTTGCTAGCTTCATGAGCACTTAAAACAGTGTTACAACCTGAGCTCTTATTAAATCAAGTGGCCAAGGAAAAGTGGGAGTTGCTATATACACAAAGCGCAGCAACATTTTTGTGCTGAGTCTTGTTCTAAATCCCTACATTTGATTGTGTTTCTAAAGGCTGAATTTATTGGATTCATTTAGAACTTGTTAAATAATATTTCTGGCAGCCATTTTGAGACCCTCAATTTTTAGCACCAGCAATGGCAATGTAATCCTCATACCCATGTATGCAGCAATGTATACATTAAATGTAAAATGAATCCATATTAGTATTAAAAATTATATCACAATATACTTTTTTTTAACCATATTTTATTATCATTATTATTATTAGTAGTAGAAGTATTTTATTACTATTACTAATTATTATTATTAGTAGTAGTTTAGTAGTAGTACTTACTATTATTATTATTATTATTATTATTATTATTATTATTATTTAAGGGACAGTTTACTCAAATTGTTTTTTTCATTTTAATTTGTTCCCAATTATCCATTTTACCTACTGGGGTGTATTAAATTGTTTACAAATAGTTCCTTTACCCTTATTCCCGCATTTTAAATAGCTGTTTTTGCCTGTGGTATCCCTACCTATACTGAAAGTTTCTATACTTAAAGGGACATGAAACACATTTTTTTCTTTCATAATTCAGATAGAGCATTCTTGTTTGAAAATGTTTCCAATTTACTTCTATTATCAATTTTTCTTCATTCTCTTGGTATCTTATATTGAAGAAGTAGCAATGAACTACTGGGAGCTAGCTTAAAAAATTGGTACGCCAATGAAAGGAGGCAATAATGTGCAGACACCAATCAGCACCTAGCTCCCGAGTCTTCCTAGGAATACTTTTTAACAAAGGATACTAAAAGAAAAAAGCAAATTAGATAGTAGAAGTCAATTGGAAAGTTGTTTAAAATTGTTTGCTCTATCTTAATCAAAAAAGAAAAATGTTGGGCTTCATGTCCATTTAAGTATAGGCTATTGACAAGCTATGTAAACACAGCCAGCAGAAGAAATTACACTCCCAGAGGAGTGTAGAATAGATATAGTAGTAAAATGTTACTTTTTCATTGTTCTTTACAAGTATTGGGCTTTGGTTTACAGACAGATATAAGATAAGGAAGATGGTGTGTGTGTGTACAACCTGATAAAAAAAAAGAGATCTGATTTTACCTCCCAGCTCAACACATTTTAATAGGTTGCGGTTTCAGGGCACAAAACCAGATATTTCATATACACAAAAAATGGAAATGTAATTTCACATATATTTTATACTCTGCAGCTGGTATAACAAGTCATTGGAAGTACTTAAGGGAAAACAATTTTACAGTGTACTGTCCCTTTAAGGCCTTGCTGTGAAGAACATAAAATAATTTAATAATCTGTTATTCAATAATTTGTAGAGTATCAAATAATTTAACTCTTTTATATCTATGCCTGCATCTTACTGCATATTACAGACAATTTATTCTATTTCTGAAATATTAGATATTGATGAATTTAAGGAGACAGTACCGATTGTAATTGGCTCACCCATGTGTCCTATTAGAACCAGTAGTGCATTGCTGCACCTTCAACAAATGATACCAAAAGAATGAAACAAATTAGATAATAGAAGTAAATTAGAAAGTTGTTTAAAATTGTATTCTCTATCTGAAAGAAACGTTTTGGGTTTCATGTCCCTTTAAGCACAAAGAAAAGGTAAAAACACATTTTCAGGAAAATAACGTGAACCACTGTATTATGCTCTGCAGATGGCTTTACAAAATGATTATTATTATGGAATAACAAGTGTTGTTAAAACCCTTGTTTCTTAACCTGTGGTTCATGCACCCCTGGCAATACACAGAGCTTTGGTAAGGGGTACCCCAGCGCTTGCCATTTCATTATTTTTTGGCCTGATGCAGCTAATATAATTCTGAGTATCACTGTATAGGATTGCCAGCTGTTCTCCACAAAAATACTGGACAAGCTGCCGGTGACTGGGCACAGTTGTCTGTAGGACCCACAAGGTCTCCAAAAAGCTCCCCCTTGGCCCCCCACTCTTGATCCCACATATTTTTCACGACTGAGCAGTATTTTTCATACTCTTTGGTTGCCAGTAACATCCAAATCAATAATTGTACCTCTATAGCTGCAAGTAACGCACATAAACAGACGGAATTTGACCCCCTTGACTACCTCCCACTTCTTTCTGCTCATATTTTGAATGAAGCAGAGGAGGCAAGTGGGTAGAGGGCCCTGCCAAGAGTTACACTGTTGTAAATCAGCTCCCATGAAGGTGATTTGCAAAAAGATGGGCTCATAGACTTACATGCTAAGGGAGTTCACAGGAGCTGAGGTTAGAAAATGTTAGCATATATTATATGCATCCTCGAACAGTAGAATCTTTAAGGAGAGCTTGAAACATTCAAAACTAGGGATGAGTCTTGTGGAGCAAGGCAGAGAGTTCCACAAAATAGGGTCCTGTCTGGAGTAGTTCTGTAGATGGGGTTATGAGGACCTAACAGAAGAGTAGGATTGGAGAAGGTTGTGAGCAGAGCAAAGGTGACGGGAGGGAGAGTATCTGGAGACAAGGGCGGAGATATAGAGGGGAGCAGTGCAGTTGAGGGCTTTGTATGTCAGAGTCTGAATTTTGTGTTTAATCCTGGAGGCAAGAGGAAGCCAGTGAAGGAATTGGCAGAGAGATGCAGCAGATGAAGAGTGACCTGTAAGGAAGATGAGCCTGGCAGAGGCATTCATTATGGATTGTAAAGGCGATACAACTAGAGAGACTAGTGAGGATGGAGTTGAAGTAGAAAAGGTGGGAAATAAGAGACAGCTAGATTACAAGTTATGGCGTTATGGCTGCTCGGTTTTGTAAAAGCAGGCTTGCACAGGCAATATGGTGGCGTTGAGCTCCATACCTCACCCAAATACAAGCGCTGCTTTGACATACTCGTGCATTATTTCCCAATAGACATCAATGGGGAGAGTCGGCTAAAAAAAGCCTAACACCTGCGATCACAGAATGAAAAGCGATCACAGGTGTTAAACCTAATGCAATAACATAAAAACCACGTATAAACACCCCTAATCTTCTGCCCCTGACATCGCCGCAACCTACATAATGTTATTAACCCTTTGAGCTTTCATCCTATTGGCTGATCCAATCAGCCAATAGGATTGAGCTTGCATTCTATTGGCTATTTCAATCAGCCAATAGAATGCAAGCTCAATCCTATTGGCTGATTGGATCAGCCAATAGGATTAAAGCTCAATCCTATTGGCTGATTGCAACAACCAATAGGATTTTTCCCCTTTAATTCCTATTGGCTGAAAGAATTCTATCAGCCAAGAGGAATGTAAGGGACGTCATGTTGGATGACGTCTCTTAAAGGGAACCTTTATTTTCCAGCGGCGATCGTAAGAAGAGGATGCTCCGCGCCGGATGTCTTGAAGATGGACCCACTCCCCGCCGGATGGATGAAGACTTCTGCCCGCTTGGATGAAGACTTCTGCCGGCTTCAATGAGGACTTCTGCCGGCTGAATGAGGATGGATATCTGGTCTTTGAAAAGTGTAAGTGGATCGTCTGGGTTAGTGTTAGTTTTTTTAAGGGTTTATTGGCTGGGTTTTATTTTTAGCCTAGGGTTTGGGCAATGTAAAAGAGCTAAATGCCCTTTTAAGGGCAATGCCCATCCAAATGCCCTTTTCAGGGCAATGGTTAGCTTAGGTTTATTTAGATAGGTTTTTATTTGGGGGGGTTTGGTTGTGTGGGTGGTGGGTTTTACTGTTGGGGGGTTGTTTGTATTTTCTTACAGGTAAAAGAGCTGATTTCTTTGGGGCAATGCCCTGTAAAAGGCCCATTTAAGGGCCATTGGCAATTTAGTGTAGGCTATGTTTTTTTGGGGGGGGGGATTTTTTATTTTGATAGGGCTATTAGATTAGGAGTAATTCATTTTTATTTTTGATAATTTCGTTTTTTAGATTGTGTAATTTAGTGTTTATTTTGTTTTTGTAATTTAGATAATTGTATTTTATTAATTTATTTTATTTTATTGTAATGTTAGGTTTTAGTGTAAGGCAGGTTAGGTTTTATTTTACAGGTAAGTTTGTATTTATTTTAGCTAGGTAGTTATTAAATAATTAATAACTATTTACTAACTAATCTACCTAGTTAAAATAAATAGAAATTTACCTGTGAAATAAAAATAAAACCTAAGCTAACTACAATGTAACTATTAGTTATATTGTATCTAGCTTAGGTTTTATTTTACAGGTAAGTATGTATTTAGTTTTAAATAGGAATTATTTAGGTAATAATTGTAAGGTTTATTTAGATTTATTTTAATTATATTTAAGTTAGGGGGTTTAGGGTTAGGGGTAGACTTAGGCTTAGGGTTACGTTAGCATTTGGGGTCAGGTTTAGGGGTTAATATATTTATTTAGCGATGTGGGAGGCCAGAGGTTTAGGGGTTAATAATTTATTTTAGTATATTTCGTTGTGGGAGGCTTGTGGTTAAGCGGTTATTAGGTTTATTATAGCAGCGGTGTGGGCAGACGGCAGATTGGGGTTAATAATATTTAAATAGTGTTCGTGATGCGGGAGGGTGGCGGTTTTGGGGTTAATAGGTTTATTATAGTTGCGACGATGTCGGGGAACAGCAGAATAGGGGTTAATACATTTTTTACATGGCAGCGATGTCTGGAGCGGCAGATTAGGGGTTAATAATTTTATTTTAGTGTTTGCGATGCGGGAGGGCCGCGGTTTAGGGGTTAATAGGTAGTTTATGGGTGTTAGTGTACATTGTAACAGTTTAGTTATGAGTTTTATGCTACAGCTTTGACTACTGACTTTAGATGGCAGTACGGATCTTGTCATTTTAGACTGTACCGCTTTTTTAAGGTGGAAACGGCAGGAGTTGGCCAGAGATTGGATTTGAGCAGTGAGAGATCTGAGTCAAGTTTTAATCCCTATAATTGTTGCCGTGCATATCATACCTTTGTTTATAGCGCTGCAGAATCTGTTGACGCTCTACAATTAACTGATAATAATAATAATAGCTAACACACAGGATTTTAAAAAGCTGAACATTTAAGTGTCATTTTTTTTGTGAAGATTGTGTGTCTGTGTGTGTGTGTTGTCCTAAAAACAGAAAAATATTTCTGACACCAACTTGTGAGGTGAGGTGCAGAATAGCCTTTGATTTTTTAGCCTAATTATATTTTTGTGTTGTAGCTATACAAAGTATTTTTATACTTGCTGCAAAAAAGTTTGAAAAACACTCGGCTAGATTATGAGTTGTTCGTTAAGGTAAAAAAGCAGAATTAACAGGTCCTAACGCTGCATTTTTACGCCCACTGGTATTATGAGTCTTGCAGGTTTAGGGGCACCGCACTCTTTTTTGGCCTTACCGCAAACCGACTTACGTAAACTTTGTAAACCCTTTTTTCTATGGGACTTCCATAGCGCTGATATTACGAGTCTGTCCTGGGAGGCCGAAAAGTGAGCGGTACACCCTCTACCTCCAAGATCCCTAACGCATTCTAAAGTCAGTAGTTATGAGTTTTACACTACAACGCTGTAGCATAAAACTCATAACTAAAGTGCTAAAAAGTACACTAACACCCATAAACTACCTATTAACCCCTAAACCGAGGCCCTCCCGCATCACAAACACTATAATAAAATGATTAACCCCTAATCTGCTGCTCCGGACATCGCCGCCACTATAATAAACATATGAACCCCTAAACCACCGCACTCCCGCCTCGCAAACACTAGTTAAATATTATTAACCCTATTATTCTGTAATGTAGTGTTGATGTACCATATTTACATGTTGTTGTTATACAAAACCATCAATAAAAAACTATTTAAATAATTATTATTAACCCCTAATCTGCCGCCCCTAACATTGCTGCCACCTACATTATACTTATTAACCCCTAATCTGCCGCTCCGGACATCGCCGCAACCTACATTATATTTATTAACCCATAATCTGCTGCCCCTAACATCGCCGCCACCTACATTACATTTATTAACCCCTAATCTGCCGCCTCCAACGTCGCCGCCACTATATTAAATTTATTAACCCCTAAACCTAAGTCTAACCCTAACACCCCCTAACTTAAATATAATTTAAATAAATATAAATACAATTACTATCATTAACTACATTATTCCTATTTAAAACTAAATACTTACCTATAAAATAAACCATAAGCTAGCTACAATATAACTAATAGTTACATTGTAGCTAGCTTAGGGTTTATTTTTATTTTACAGGCAAGTTTGTATTTATTTTAACTAAGTAGAATAGTTATTAAATAGTTATTAACTATTTAATAACTACCTAGCTAAAATAAATACAAATTGACCTGTAAAATAAAACCTAACCTAAGTTACACTAACACCTAACACTACACTACAATTAAATAAATTACCTAAATTAAATACAATTAAATAAATTAAATTAAATGAGCTAAATCACAAAAAACAACACTTAATTACAGAAAATAAAAAAACAAATTACAGTAGTGTAGTGTTAGTTAGTTAGTTAGTTAGTTAGTTAGTTAGTTAGTTAGTTAGTTAGTTAGTTAGTTAGTTAGTTAGGTGTTAGTGTTAGTGTAACTTTGGTTAGGTTTTATTGTACAGGTCAATTTGTATTTATTTTAGCTAGGTAGTTATTAAATAGTTAATAACTATTTAGTAACTATTCTACCTAGTTAAAATAAATACAAACTTGCCTGTAAAATAAAAATAAACCCTAAGGTAGCTACAATGTAACTATGAGTTATATTGTAGCTAGCTTAGGGCTTATTTTATAGGTAAGTATTTAGTTTTAAATAGGAATAATGTAGTTTATGATAGGAATTTTATTTAGATTTATTTAAATTATATTTAAGTTAGGGGTTGTTAGGGTTAGGGTTAGACTTAGATTTAGGGGTTAATCAATTTAATATAGTGGCGGTGACGTTGTGGGGTGGCAGATTAGGGGTTAATAAGTGTAGGTAGGTTGCGGCGAGATTGGGTGCGGCAGATTAGGGGTTAATAAATATAATGTAGGTGTTGGCGATGTTGGGGGCAGCAGATTAGGGGTTAATAAGTATAATGTAGGTGGCAGCGATGTCCGGAGTGGCAGAGTAGGGTTTAATAAGTATAATGTAGGTGTTGGCGATGTCGGGGGCGGCAGATTAGGGGTTAATAAGTGTAAGATTAATGGTGTTTAGACTCGGGGTTCATGTTAGGGTGTTAGGTGTAAACATAAAATGTGTTTCCCCATATGAATCAATGGGGCTGCGTTACTGAGTTTTATGCTGCTTTTTTGCAGGTGTTAGACTTTTTCTCAGCCGGCTCTCCCCATTGCTGTCTATAAGGGACATTAAACACTAACTAAATGATAGATAAAATGATACATTCAAGATGTATTTTATAAAGTTCCATTAGTTATTTAAATATTGGCAAAATAAGTGTAAAGTTTTAGTGTCTATAAAATAATGGGCAATGCCATGTTGTAACTTAGGTTACCTTCTCTACTGTGGCCAATTAGGTCACTAAAGTGTGCAGCCAATGGATGTGTGGAATATGCACTTCCATTTCTAACAGGAACTGAAAAGCTCAGAATTTCAGAATGAAATTACAGGAAAAGGGGACAAAATAAATAATGAAAGTATATTTCAGAGTTTATATATTATATATATATACTGTATATATATATATATATATATATATATATATATATATATATATATATATATATATATATATATATATATATATATATAATTTATCATTTTATATTACCATCTCAAAGTGTTTAATGTCCATTTAAGCAACTCTGAAACATTAATACCAGGCACAAACCCTGCCTGTTTGTCACTGATGCACCCATTATACCATATTGTGCTGACTATTTCATTCTTTGGATGCTGAAATATGAAACATAGAAGCAGCTTCAGTATATTAGATGCAGATCACTAGACTTTACTTGTGCTGTAATCAAACAAATGCTGAGTTTTAAAAGTGTATGTTCAAAAAGTTAATGACATCATCAGAAAATTAAACATTATTCAATGGAGGAATTATCTGGTAGAATTATCTTCAGAGAGGAAAACGCTCATTCCGATTATCGTATTATTATATATGTATATGTGTGTGTATATATATATATATATATATATATATATATATATGTATATATATATATATATATATATATACAGTGTATATATATATATATATATATATATATATAAATATAAATACATAAATAAAAAAGGAAATATAAACTTTATGCTTCACATACTGTGAGCTAAGGCATTCATCCATATGCTTATGTCTCTATTCTCTCCTACAAAGCAGAACTGTGTATGTGTCAAATATTAATGCACGTTATACAATAAATGGGGGAGATAATTTTTCAACTGTTAGCAAATGAATGGAAACGTTTATTGAGCTGAAAAAAAAAAAAATCCCTCTTCGTGAAATTGGTATTAATCTTCACTCCTGTGTTCATTAATGTATCTTAATGTGCTTAAAAGAACACAATTTGATTGTTAGCTCTTTTAGGATGCCTGCTACTGTACTGTGTGAATTGCTGTTATATACTTAATTGTTTTGTTAATAAAAGTATTCTTACGTAATGCATTATAAGCAATGTGACAAGGGAAGCTAATTGGCAGAACAATACTATTTCATTCTTTTTTTTAATTGAGACATTATAAAATACCATTTTTTTCAGCAAAGCTAATTTGACCTTTAATGTATTAAATGTACCCAAATTATAATGGCTAATATAATTACAACCATTTTATTCAACATTTCTTACGCCTAGATTACAAGTTGTGCATTAGGGTAAAAAAGCAGCGTTAAGAGGTCCTCACGCTGCTTTTTTTATGCCCGCTGGTATTACGAGTCTTGAAGGTTTAGGGTCACCGCACACTTGTTTGGTCTTACTGCAAAACAACTTACGTAAACTTTGTAAAGTCTTTTTTCTATGGGACTTCCATAGCGCCGGTATTACGAGTCTGTCCTGGGAGGCCAAAAAGTGAGCGGTACACCCTACCCTGTCAAGAGTCCTAATGCATTTAAAAGTCAGTAGTTAAGAGTTTTATGGTACAACGCCGTAACATAAAACTCATAACTAAAGTGCTAAAAAGTACACTAACACTCATAAACTACCTATTAACCCCTAAACCGAGGCCCTCCCACATTGCAAACACTATAATAAAAATTTTAACCCCTAATCTGCCGCTCCAGACACCACCGCCACTTACATTATATGTATTAACCCCTAATCTGCTGCCCCCAACATCGCTGCCACTATATTAAAGTTATTAACCCCTAAGACTAACCCTAACACCCCCTAACTTAAATATAATTACAATAAATCTAAATATAATTACTATCATTAACTAAATTATTCCTATTTAAAACGAAATACTTACCTATAAAATAAACCCTAAGCTAGCTACAATATAACTAATAGTTACATTGTATCTAGCTTAGAGTTTATTTTTATTTTACAGGCAAGTTTGTATTTATTTTAACTAGGTAGAATAGTTATTAAATAGTTATGAACTATTTAATAACTACCTAGCTAAAATAAATACAAATGTACCTGTAAAATAAAACCTAACCTAAATTAAAATAAAACCTAACACTACACTACAATTAAATAAATGAACTAAATTAAATACAACTACCTAAATTAAATTAAATTAGCTAAAGTACAAACAAAACCCCCACTAAATTACAGAAAATAATAAACAAATTACAGATATTTAAACTAATTACACCTAATCTAATAGCCCAATTTAAAAAAAAAAAAATAATTAAAAAAATAACCTAGCCTAAACTAAACTACATATAGCCCCAAAGTAATCAGCTCTTTTACCTGAAAAAAAATACAAACAACCCCCCCAACAGTAAAACTCACCACCCATACAACCAACCCCCCAAATAAAATAACCAACCCCCAAATAAAATACTATCTAAAAAAAAACCTAAGCTCCCCATTGCCCTGAAAAGGGCATTTGGATGGGCATTGCCCTTAAAAGGGCAGTTAGCTCTATTGCAGCCCAAAGTCCCTAACCTAAAAATAAAACCCACCCAATACACCCTTAAAAAAACCTAACACTAACCCCCTGAAGATTGACTTACCGGGAGAAGTCTTCATCCAAGCCGGTCCGAAGTCCTCAATGAAGCCGGGAGAAGTCTTCATCCAAGCCGGGTGAAGGGGTCTTCCAGACGGGCAGAAGTCTTCATCCAGACAGCACCTTCTATCTTCATCCATCCGGTGTGGAGCGGGTCCATCTTCAAGACATCCAAAGTGGAGCATCCTCTTCATCCGACGACTAATGCTGAATGAAGTTACATTTAAGTGATGTCATCCAAGATGACGTCCCTTAGATTCCGATTCTATCAACCACTCGGAATTAAGGTAGAAAAAAATCCTTTTGGCTGATTGGATCAGCCAATAGGATTGAGCTTGCATTCTATTGGCTGATTGGAACAGCCAATAGAATGCAAGCTCAATCCTATTGGCTGATTGCATCAGCCAATAGGATTTTTTCTACCTTAATTCCGATTGACTGAAATAATTCTATCAGCCAATCGGAATCTAAGGGACACCATCTTGGATGGCGTCACTTAAAGGTAACTTCATTCAGCTTTAGTCATCGGATGAAGAGGATGCTCTGCGTCGGATGTCTTGAAGATGGAGTCGCTCCGCGCCGGAAGGATGAAGATAGAAGATGCTGTCTGGATGAAGACTTCTGCCCGTCTTGAGGACCACTTTGCCCGGCTTAGATGAAGACTTCTCCTGGCTTCGTTGTAGACTTCGGCCCGGCTTGGATGAAGACTTCTCCCGGTAAGTCGATCTTCAGGGGGTTAGTGTTAGGTTTTTTTAAGGGTGTATTGGGTGGGTTTTATTTTTAGGTTAGGGACTTTGGGCCTGCAAAAGAGCTAACTGCCCTTTTAAGGGCAATGCCCATCTAAATGCCCTTTTCAGGGCAATGGGGAGCTTAGGTTTTTTAGATAGTATTTTATTTGTGGGGTTGGTTGTGTGGGTGGTGGGTTTTACTGTTGGGGGGGTTGTTTGTATTTTTTTTTACAGGTAAAAGAGCTGATTACTTTGGGGCAATGCCCAGCAAAAGGGCCTTTTAAGGGCTATTGGTAGTTTAGTTTAGGCTAGGGGCTTTTTTTATTTTGGGGGGCTTTTTTATTTTAATAGGACTATTAGATTAGGTGTAATTAGTTCAAATAATTAATTATTTTCTGTAATTTAGTAGTTTTTTTTGTACTTTAGCTAATTTAATTTAGGTAATTGTATTTAATTTAGTTAATTTATTTAATTATAGTGTAGTGTTAGGTGTTATTGTAACTTATGTTAGGTTTTATTTTACAGGTAAATTTGTATTTATTTTAGGTAGGTATTAAATAGTTAATAACTATTTAATAACTATTCTACCTAGTTAAAATAAATACAAACTTGCCTGTAAAATAAAAATAAACCCTACGCTAGCTACAATGTAACTATTAGTTATATTGTAGCTAACTTAGGGTTTATTTTATAGGTAAGTATTTAGTTTTAAATAGGAATAATTTAGTTAATTATAGTAATTTTATTTAAATTTATTTAAATTATATTTAAGTTAGGGGGTGTTAGGGTTAGGGTAAGACTTAGGTTTAGGGGTTAATAACTTTAATATAGTGGCGACGACATTGAGTGCGGCAGATTAGGGGTTAATAAATGTAGGTAGGTTGTGGCAACATTGGGGGCGGTAGATTAGGGGTTAATAAATATAATGTAGGTGTCGGTGATGTTGGAGGCAGCAGATTAGGGGTTCATAAGTATAATGTAGGTGGCGGCGGTGTCCGGAGCGGCAGATTAGGGGTTAATAATTATAATGTAGGTGGCAGCAATGTTGGGGGCTGCATATTAGGGGTTAATAAGTGTAAGATTAGGGGTGTTTAGACTCGGGGTTCATGTTAGGGTGTTAGGTGTAGACGTAACTTTTATGTCCCCATAGGAATCAATGGGGCTGCGTTAAGGAGTTTTACGCTGCTTTTTTGCTTTTTTGCTCAACGCTCACTTCTTGTCTTTTAATGACGGGTTTCTGAAAACTCGTAATACCAGCGCTGCATGTAAGTGAGCGGTGAGACAAAACTGCTTGTTAGCACCGCACAGCCTCTAACGCAAAACTCGTAAACTAGGCCTTAGTTTGGTAGAATTTAAAACATGGATTAGACTGAATGAAAATTTGAAGTAAAATTAATTTATATTGCACTAACTAGATCAAATGTGAAGGATATCAACATCAGAAAACAGCTTTAAAACTTTAAAGAATAAATTAACTAAAATAAAAAAGCGTCTTTATGAAATCTGCAGGTGAAAAATTCTAACCCCCAAAATATCCACCGATAGCCCCTAAAGCCACCATTCATTCTATCCAGTGATTCTACTTTACTATAAAAAACACACGTGAATATTTTACAATTACAAATATTTACATAAATTGCTTTGTGGTTGTCAGTATTGCTTGCATGTAGATAGAATGATAGAAGTTTGTGCTTGATTTGTGAAACATAAAAATATAAACTTTCATGAATCAGTGCCCGATTTTTAAAAATACTATTAAAGACAGGGACACTTTCATTCATGAAAGTTTACATTGCAGCGTTTTTTTAAAATAGTTACCTTTTTCTGCAGCCAAGCCGGACCAGAGCTCCCCCGCCCGCTCGCTTCTCATGCAGTACTTAGCACAGCAATGATGAAACCGGCTTCCTCCAATCATGGCGTGGCCTCAGGAATTGCTTGCTCTGGGGTGCACGCCATGATTGGACGAAGCCGGATTCGTCATTGCTGACGCAAGTACAGAGGAGCTGTGGGTGGGGGATCGCTGGTCTGGCTTGGCTGCAGAAAAAAGTAAGTATTTAAATTAAAAAACCGCTGCAATGTAAAGTTTCATGAATGAAAGTGCCCCTGTTTTTAATAGTATTTTTAAAAACCGGGCACTAATTCATGAAAGTTTACATTCACTTTAACTCTAGTCCTCATTCTCAAGCACCCATAACAGGCCAGATTTTCATGATTTGTGACGGTATAGTCTAGATTTTATTAAATATACAGAATATTTTGCTATATATTTTCCTTTACTGCTCAAGCAGCCTTTTAATGGACAAAACATTAATAAAAAAAACTATTCAAAGAACAGAAAAAAAAGTTAACCAATAAAGACACAGATAAAGTGGTCAGATCTGAAGTAACCAATCAAATAACATCTCAAACTATATACTGTTCTGTCTGTAACTAATCTTCATCTTTGACCTTTAAGGCGAGAAGTAGAAAAACGTTGGAACAATATCACAATTTATCTCATTAAAAAACTATTGGTCGTGTCCGCAAAACTAAATAATCTGCTGAAAAAAGCAATTACTGACAGTCTAAACTTCCCCCTGTTTCTTACTCTGTCATCTGAGAAAGGCCAGCCATTCCAGAACAGGTGCTTGCCTTGCATTGACCAACTCACAGTCTTGTACTTTTCAAAAACACTACCATTCCCTCCAATGTCTCTCATACGCTCTCCATATGCTCGGGGCAAGGGATGACCTAAGGGGAAAAGGATTACCACTGTCCGCTAACTGCCAAAAAAAGGGGGGCATTGTGTTTCATTAACTTCCAGTTAGACAGAGATAACTTCCAGCTTAGCTGAGCTTCCTGTGCACGGGACATTTGTACAGGAGTATCACGCTATGTGAATTGTTTCACTTTTTTATATACACCCTATGGAACGGAGCTGAATTGCACTGAGGGATAACCTGAAAACTACCTGAAAGGACAGAAAAAAGATGGGCCCGAAGGGTGGGCCACACTTCCAGTCCCTTTCTATGACTAAACATTTTATTTACCTCATTTTACTTACCTCCGACAGACCTCGCTAAATGTGGAGAGCAATTCGCTCTCCATATTCAGCATTGCACCAGCAGCTCTTGTGAACTACTGGTGCAACGCCCCCCCCCCCCCTGCAGATTCGCGGCCAATTGGCCACTAGCAGGGGGTGTCAATCAACCCGATCGTACTCGATTGGGTTGAATTGCGGCAATGTCTGTCCACCTCCTCAGAGCAGGCGGATAGGTTATCTTTAGACCGCTGCTTCATAACTGGTGTTTCTGGCGAGCCTTGTAATGGCAGCGCTATGGGGGGTGAAATAACCTCTATAGCGCAAAACTTGTAATCTATGTGTATGTTTTTAATGTTTTATACTGAATTTTTATATCAGTATCTGTGCATATTATTCTTTATAGTTATGTCTATTACATGCAGTTAAATGAAAATTGGTGTATACTGTCCCTTTAAGGATATCCACTGACTCGGCCAGGCCAACAGTCCAGGTAGCTAGATAGATAGATAGATAGATAGATAGATAGATAGATAGATGATATGTGGATAGATAGATACACAAATTTCAAAAAATGTGCTTTTCTTTTAAAAACAAGGAAATTTCTACGTGACCCCAAACTTTTGAACACTAATGTACATATATACACACACTCTAACATATATAAATATGTATACATAATAGCCCTTCCTAGTCAAATACCTTGTCATATATCATATCGCATCAGGAAAACCACAGCGGGAGGCAGATCCTTCTCTCACCTGGCAGCCAAGACTTGGAACTACCTCCCGCTGCACCTCAGACAAGCTACCGCCCTAACTAAGTTCAGAAAGGTCCTCAAAACCTGGCTCTTCGACTGAACTGCAACCCTCAGCGCCTTGAGACCCTTACGGGTGAATAGCCAAGCTTTAGAAGAACCCAATAGATAGATAGATAGATAGATAGATAGATAGATAGATAGATAGATATCCCTTTTAACACTTATGAAACATTATTATTTATACAAAAATATTTTATCAGAAAGTTTATATCTGAGTGTAATATTTTATTTTAGTATATTTATTTTGTGTTTTGTGAACAGATTTCTAGTTTCAGTGGGGATCCACTTGAAGATTTTTCGCAGTAGGTGGAGT
Organism: Bombina bombina; assembly: GCF_027579735.1. Taxonomy (NCBI): domain Eukaryota; kingdom Metazoa; phylum Chordata; class Amphibia; order Anura; family Bombinatoridae; genus Bombina; species Bombina bombina. Next base: position 864,025,766 of record NC_069499.1, on the reverse strand, counting down.
ATGTGAAAACAAGTCGAAGAGACAGCGTTGACTTGGCGGTCCATGGAAAGTGATGACTCGAGGATGACGCCTAGATTTTGTGCGTAGTGTGTTGGAGGGTGTCCGAGGGCTGTGGGCCACCAGGAGTCATCCCATGCAGATTTGGTGAGTCCGAGGAGGAGGATTTCAGTCTTGTCAGTGTTGAGTTTGAGATGGTTGTTGTTCATCCAGGTGGCGATTGCTGTTGTGGACATTTTTCTTGGTGGTGGCGGGGTCTCAGGTGAGTGAGATGATTAATTGGGTATCATCGGCATAGGAGACGATGTAGAGGTTGTGTTGTCAGATGATGGCGGCGAGGGGGGCCATGTAGATGTTGAAGAGGGTGGGGCTAAGAGAAGAGCCTTGATGTACGCCGCAGCTGATTGCTGTGGGTTTGGAGGAGAAGGGTGGGAGTCTGACTTTCTGGGTTCTGCCGCTGAGGAAGGAGGTGATCCATTCCAGGGCCTTATTGCGGATGCCAGCATCGTGTAGGCACGTCAGGAGGGTGCTGTGGGCTACAGTGTAGCAGGGTGTGGATGTCGTCTGTGGCAGCGAGGAGAGCGGTCTCGGTGCTGTGATTGCTCCTGAAACTGGATTGGGAGGGGTCCAACATGTGGTTGGTCTCGATGTGGTCAACAAGTTGTGCGTTGATGGCCTGCACGATTACTTTGGCTGGAAAGGGGAGAAGAGAGATGGGGCGGTAGTTTTTAGGATCTATGGGGTCAGCTGTGGGTTTCTTCAGCAGGGGTTTCAGCTCTGCATGCTTCCAGTCTTCTGGGAAGGTGCCAGTTTTGATGGAGCAGTTTATGGTGAGGCAGAGTTCGTGGGCGATGGTAAAACCCACTTTGTTGAATATGTGGCGCGGGCATGGGTCTGAGGGTGCTCCGGAGTGGATAGATTTCATGATTCTGAGTGTGTCCTCCGTGGTGAGGGGGCTCCAGGTAGTGCGTAGAAGGTGGCGGGTGGTGGATTTGGGTGAGGTGGTGGTGGGTGGGTCGGCGGTGAGTGGTGAGTTCTGAGCTCAAGGCTGTCGTAGATGTTGATGGTCTGTAGCAATGTTGTCGCAGAGGTCCTGGGAGGGTGGGATGTCATTAGTATCACTGTTGGGTTTGGAGAATTCCTTGATGACTGTGAACAGCTCTTTGCTGTTGTGGGTTTTGGGGTGGATTCTGTCTAGGATAGCGCTTTTCTTTGTGGTTTTGATGAGGTGGTGGTAGGTGGTGACGGCTTCTTTGTAGGTGGATTTGTCCAAGGGGGACTTGCTGGATCTCCATATTCTCTCTAATCGTCTTCAGTGGCGTTTGGAGTCCTGGAGGGTGGGGGTGAACCAGCTGGCCTTGTTGGTGGGCTGGCGGCAGGACAGTTTCTTGAGGGGGGCGAGGGTATTTGCGCAGTCTGTGATCCAGCAATGTAGGTGGTGGGCGGAGGAGTTAGCGTCAGTGGAGGTCACGGGGGGGGACTTGATCAGGGTGGAGTGCAGTTGTTCTTGGGTTATGTTGTTCCAGTTTCTGCGGGGCGGGTGGTGATGCCGGAGGTGTGTGGTGGGTTTGTTGAAGGAGAAGTGTATACAGTGATGGTCAGTCTAGTAAAGTTCGGTTAGAATATAGGCATGAGAAAACACATGTATATTATATTAAAATAAAGTACTCATGTCATATTTATACATATTAATACCAAATAAAGATTTTTTTTTATTGAATTTTATTTAACAGTGATTTAAAGGAATATGGTAAATGAAAAGGTGTTGGACTGAGAAGGGCTCAAAGGTGTAGACTTGTAGGTGTATACATGTGTGTATACCAGGGTTAGGCACAGACAAAGGTTGTGGCGGACATTTTCCAAAGTAAAGACCTTAGTGAAAGACACCAAGGTACAAGTGAAATTTAAAAACATTATTTTATAGTGCTTGGTGTTATTATACTGATGCAGATATCACTAATCCTATAACCAGCCCTCCTCTTGCTTTACCCATGTGCCAGTGTCACTACTGTGTCATTATATAGCGCTTGGTGTTATTATACTGATGCAGATACCATTGACCCTATAACTAGCCCTTGTCTGGCTATACGTATGTGACAGTGTCACTACTGTGTCATTATATAGTGCTGGGTGTATTTATACTGGTGCAGATACCACTGATTCTATAACCAGCCCTCCTCTGACTATACCCATGTGCCAGTGTCACTACTGTGTCATTATATAGTGCTTGGTGTTATTATACTGATGCAGATACCACTGACACTATAACCAACCCTCCTCTGGCTATACCCATGAGCCAGTGTCACTACTTGTCATTATATAGTGCTGGGTGTTATTATACTGATGCAGATACCACTGATTCTATAACCATCCTTCCTCTGGCTATACCCATGTGCCAGTGTCACTACTGTGTCATTATATAGCGCTGGAAGTTATTATACTGATGCAGATACCACTGAACTTGTCTGGCTATATGGATGTGCCAGTGTCACTACTGTCTTTGTATAGAGCTGGGTCTTATTATACACATGCAGATACACATCCAGTATTTCACTCAGGCTTTATTCCATAACGTATCACCCAATATCACTAGCAGTCATTTGACAAGTCAATAACTTTATTCACACTACATATTTTTTTTTTATTCCTATTATTTATTCAGAAAGAAAAGATATACTAAGGTTGTTGCAGACACTGCAAGGGCTAGTCACAGACACCAGTGTCCGTGTATGGACACCTTGCCTATCCCTGGTGTATACATATTTATGCATGTGTTTGTATTGTGTGTAGTAACATACATTACTATTGGCTGATTTCAAAATTTGGGGTACCTTGCATTCAATCCTCAGTGTGCGATGGACGATCGCATGAAAAAGGAGCCTCCACACCGCCGAGGACTGCTGCCATTGAGGACCACCGGTGAGGATCCGTGCATCGGGGAAGCCAACTCTGCACCTCCGCTCCATGCCGCATTCACTCTGGATGAAGATAGAAGATGATGGAGCTGTCTGGAAGAAGACCTTCCTTCTCTGCTGGACTTCAGAAACGGTGAGTACCTATTTGGGGCTTAGTGTTAGGATTTTTTTTATTTTTAAGATTAGGGTTTTTTTTGGGCTTGCAAAAGAGCTGATTGCTAATACAAATGCCCCTTTAGGGGCAATGGTCAGTTTAGTTTTTTTTAGTGTTAGGTTTTTTTATTTTGGGGGGTTTGGTGGGTGGGGGGATTTTATTGTTAGGGGGGACTTAGTATTTTTTGAAATGTAAAAGAGCTGTTTAACTTAGGGCAATGTCCTACAAAAGGCCCCTTTAAGGGCTATTGGTAGTTTAGTTTAGGGGGTGTTTTTATTTTGTAGGACTTTTTTATTTTCATAGGGATTAGGTATATTTTTTTTTATTTTTGATAATTTTGTTTATTTTTTCTGTAATGTTAGACTTTTTTATTTTTTGTAATTTAATGTTAGGATTTTTTTTTAATTTTAATTGTAATTTAGTAGTAATTGGGGTTAATTTAGGGGGTGTTAGGTTAGGGGCTTAGTAATTAAATTAGTTATTTGCATTGTGGGGGGGTTGGCAGTATAGGGGTTAATATATCAATTAGGTTTATTGCGATGTGGGGGTTTGGCGGTTTGGAGTTAATAGGTTAATTAGGTTTATTGCAATGTGGGGGCTTTGCGGTTTAGGGGTTAATAGATTAATTAGGTTTTTTGCGATGAGGGGGGTTGGTGGTATAGGGATTAATGTTTAGATTACATTTTTTTGCGGATTAGGGGTTAATTACTTTATTATTTTGCGATGTGGGGTTTGGCGGTTTAGGTGTTTGTTAATACTTTGTGCAGGAGATTCGTTTTTTTTTGGTTATACTTTGTGCGGGCGGTTATGTGTCTTTTTTAAATTTCTTGCGGGCGGTTACGTATGTTTTAGTTATTTCGTGCGGTTGCGTTTTTTTTTTTTTTTTTAAGGCTTCGGGTTTGCCTACACTGCATCCAGGTGGATTCTGAAAATGGCAGGGTGGTGAAAGAATCCACCTGCAATGGATTTAATTTGTGCTAGACTCCCCTGGTATGTCTTCCTGCTTCTGCCTAACTGACTACTTTTAAACGCCCCTTTAATTTGTGCTAGACTCCCCTGGAATGTCTTCCAGCTTCTGCCTAACTGACGGCTTTTAAACGCCCCTTTAATTTGTGCTAGACTTCCCTAGTAACCATTACCTCCGTCTCCATTTTGTCTAACTGTAATCATTTTATCAGATACTGTCTAAAATTTATTCACCCTGACACCCCCCCTCTAATTTGCAAGTGTGTAACTCCTGCTAGCTAAGACTGCCTGTAACAGCTGCTTAGAATCATTTCATTACTTCTTACTGCTACATATAGAGCAGGCCTAAGGCTCATTTTTGAGCCGTTGCTCTCAGATTCTAAGTAGCTCTCTGTTACAAGTAGAAGAGTTATTCACTGGAGTTAGAAACTGCAGTCCCAAAAACAGGTAAACTTAATAACTATACTTCTACACAACGCTCTCTATGACTTTTCTGCTCTCTCTGTCTTCCCTTCTCCTAAAAATCACTACATGTCCCTATAACAAGAATCCCCACACTTTCCATATCACACCCTCCCTTCTCTCCTCCCCTATGCTATCCTCTCATGAACTACTTTATTTCCTTAGAAACACTTCCCCCTCTAACTCTCCTGTGTCTAATCATTCCCACTCCTACAAGTCTCACTCTCACCTATCACTCTCACTGCTACTACTGCTTGCTGCTGGTGATGTCTCTCCTAACCCTGGCCTTGCAGCAATCACCACACTTCTACATTCTCGCTCCATCTCCCACTGCAAAAATTATAGGTCATGCAATACCAACAATCTCATCTCCATATACACACAGCGCCTATCCCCTCCCTTTTATTGCGTCCTCTGGAATGCTTGCTCCTTCTGTAACAAACTTACAACTGTTCACGACCTGTTTGTTTCCAACGCTTTCAACCTTTTAGCAATTACTGAAACCTGGCTATCTTCCTCTGACACTGTTTCCATTGCTGCTCTCACACACGGTGGTCTCCACTTTAGCCACACATCTGGGCCAGGTGAGAGACACGGTGGCGGTGTTGGCATCTTACCCTCCCCCTCCTGCTCCTATCAGTACCTATCCCCATTTCCATCTCTCTTCTTTTCTTCCTTTGAAGTCCACTGCATTCGCCTGTTCTCCCCCCCCCTCTCTCTCTCTCTTTCTCTCTCTCTCTCTCTCTCTCTCTCTCAGAGTGGCAGTTAACTATTGCCCCCCCTGGACCAACCTCCCAATTCCTTGACAACTTTGATGCCTGGCTTCCTTACTTTCTCTCTACAAATACACCTGCTCTAATCCTAGGGGATTTCAACATCCCTATTGACAACCCATCTGCCCCTGCTGCCTCTAAACTCCTCTCACTCACTAACTCCTTCGACCTCTCACAATCCACCCTATTCCCATCCACCGCAATGGACACTCAATTGATCTGGTATTCTCCTATCTCTGCTCTCTCTCTGATGTTGCCTGTCGCCCATTTCTCATCTTAGACCACCATCTGCTCACCTTTAATCCTAATATAGATGCTAAACCTACTTCCCCCTCTCGCCCCCGCACCAGTAGAAATCTGCACACCGTGGATGCTCCCCAACTCTCCAATCTTATTCAACTTCACCTCCCCCACACTTCCACAATATCCTGCCCTGACCTTGCTACAACCCACTATAACAATACTCTCTCCGCTGCACTTGACACTCTCGCTCCGCCCCAATCTCGCAAAGCCCCACATCGTCAGCTCCAACCCTGGCACTCCCAACAAACACATCACCTACAAAAATGCTCCCGCACTGCTGAACGTGCCTGGAGGAAATCTCACTCTGAACCTGATTTCATGCACTATAAGTTAATTCTTTCTTACACTTCTGCCCTTCGCTTAGCTAAGCAAACCTACTTCTCTTCTCTTATATCCACTCACTACTCAAACCCTAAAAGACTCTTCTCCATTTTCAACTCTCTCCTCCACCCACCTGCACCACCCCCCTCATCTGCATTCAGTGCTCAAGACCTTGCTGACTATTTTTTCAATAAAACACTTGCAATCCGAGGAAACATCCCAACACAAACCTGCAGTCTCCCAACTCCGCTCCCAGTCACCCCCTCTGCAACTCTCTGCACCCTCCTCCCAACCACTGAGAGTGAAGTGGCTTCCCTTTTGTCTTCCTCACACCTCACTACCTGCCCACTTGAGCCTATTCCTTCACATCTTATTCCTTCTCTGTCTCCCACCCTCACTCCAGCTCTTACTCATATATTTAACCTATCCCTTTCTACCGGCTCATTCCCTGCCTCCTTCAAACATGCGAAGGTCACCCCCATCCTCAAAAAACCCTCCCTTGATCCTAACTTCCTGCAAACTACCGCCCCATATCACTGCTCCAGCTAGCTTCGAAATTCCTTGAAAAACTAGTTTTCAATCGCCTAATCCACTTCCTGTCCTCCAACTCATTGCTCGACCCCCTGCAATCTGGCTTCCATCCCCAACACTCAACTGAGACTGCCATCACCAAGGTTACTAATGATCTCCTTTCTGCTAAAAACAAAGGCTACTACTCTATGCTCATATTACTTGACCTCTCTGCTGCCTTTGACACTGTTGACCATCCCCTTCTCCTACGGACTCTCAGCTCTCTTGGTCTCTGTGACACTGCCCTCTCCTGGATTCACTCTTATCTCTCTAACAGATCCTTCTCCATCTCTTTTGCTGTTGACTCCTCCTCTCTATTGCTGTCAGGAAGTGGATAACTGTTCAAGACAAAATTGTAGAATGTAACACTATTGTGATTTGGTAACACTAGCTTCAAAGTGAAACCAAGTAGTATAGTGTAAAGTTTTTATGATATAGAGTTTTTAGGATATACTGAATGTTAAGTATACATAGTTGTCACAACACACCCTTATTGAGGGACAAGTGACAGGTTAAGCTTAAAGAGAGTTATTATGCAAAGTAGAATCTCTGATTGTAATCCCCACTGGATATTGTAGTAGAAGTTTATAGCAGCAGACAAAACTCAAAATTCACATTTTGTAATCCCCACTGGTTTTGTAGCAGTAAGATATAGCGGATAACAGAACTCACAGTCACTCTTGAAATCACCACAGGTATTGTAATAAAGTCTAGAATATGTCAGAACTCAAAGACACAGTCTCTATGTGCAGAAAGTTGAAATACAAATGGTATAAGACAATAACGCTGTCTGTTGGAAATATTGAGGGTTTACTCACTGAAGTGTTTGTCCGGAGCTGTATCTCTCCTCTGCGTCTCTACGCGATACCAGTGTGGAGCAGGTCAATTCCTGTTTGAGCAGCGAGAAGCTGGATGCAGCTTGTGTGACGTCAGTGGCAAGGGCCGTGAGAGGGAGAGCGGAGCGAACAGGAAAACAAGCAGACAGTTCCTTAGGTAAGATTGAGAGAGCTTACCGGAGTTTGGGATCGGCACGTCTGCTTTCTCAATATGCTGAATCAGTAGCAGTTTAGTTGTTAGGATTCCCTCTGAGCTAACGTAGAGTAGAATGTTGAAAGCTGAAAAATCCAAAGTTGTTAGGAGAACAAGGACATACTTTTCAGAGAAGTACCTGTTGAAACCTCAAGGTCCTGAGGAATAAAATAGAGTTAGAATTTATTTAGGTAAATCACAGGAGTTAGGCTCAGTGTTACTCAGGCAAGAGAAACAAAATACTAAGCAATGCTAGTTAGGATATCAGGTGATTAAGTAGGCAGTGAAACAATGTGATTGGTGAACCAAATAAAAGGTACAGTAACAACCAAAACCCTGACAATTGCCCCTGTCTGTTGGAGTACCTCAAGGCTCCATCCTGGGTCCTCTACTCTTTTCTATTTACACTTTTTCACTGGGTAAACTTATTAACAGCTATGGCCTCAGCTATCACCTCTATGCTGATAATACCCAGATCTACCTTTCCACCCCTGCACTCTCCCCTTATGTCAACTCTCACATCAGCAACTGCTTATCTGGCATTTCCTCCTGGATGGCCTCTCACCACCTAAAAATAAATATGTCCAAGACCGAACTACTTCTAATTCCCCCCTCTAACTCTACTCCAGTTTCTAATTTTTTTATCACTGTTGGCGGCACCACTATCTCCCCATCACCCCAAGTCCACTGCCTCTGAGTCATGCTTGACTCAAATCTGTCCTTCATTCCCCACATCCAACTGCTCTCTTCATCCTGCCGCTACCACCTACGCAATATCACCAAAATTCGTCCATTTCTGATTGCTGAAACTACTAAACAGCTAATCCACTCCCTGGTAATTTCCCGACTTGACTACTGTAACAATTTACTGACTGGCCTCCCTCTCTCCCACCTCTCCCCCCTCCAATTCATCCTAAATGCATCTGCCAGGCTAATCCACCTCTCGCGATGCTCTGTTTCTGCAGCGCCTCTCTGTGAGTCCCTTCACTGGCTCCCCGTTCACAACAGAGTTAAATTCAAAATTCTCACCCTGACCTACAAAGCCCTCACCAATGCTGCCCACCCCACCTGTCCTCACTCATTAACAAATATACTCCTGCCCGTCCCCTAAGATCCAACAACAACCTGCTTCTTGCGTCGTCTTCTACTATCACCTCCTCTCATGCTAGATTACAGAACTTCTCTCGTGCTGCACCAACCCTCTGGAACGCACTTCCTTAAGCTGTCAGACTTGCCCCTAACCTCTCCTCCATGTAACGTTCCCTAAAGACATTTCTGTTCTGGGAAGCTTATCACCCGACTTATTAACAAACTAACTTCACTTAACTAACAGTTTCCCTCTATCTCCTCACTAATATCATTCTCAACTCTGCAGTCCCCACCTCCTGTTTCCCATCCTCCTACCCATCTAGATTTTAAGTTCCCATGGGAATAGGGCCCTCAATTCCCCCTGTATTTGTCTGTAAAATTTCACTTCATCCAGGTGGATTATTTTGGCTGTGCGCACAGCCAACATTCTTTTGGCTGCCTCACACAGCCAACATTCCTATGAGTATGCGTGCGCAACTGGCGACGGAGGCGTTACAAATGCGTTATAATATAGATATTTAGCACACCCACACTCTCTGACATCAAAATGTTAGCACTGTCTAGACTTTCACTTGAGCGCTAATGTATTACTTTAAACTTGTAATATGAGAGCAAAAATCAAATCACAATTTATTTAACTTGAGTGGTTTGAGCTCACAATAGCTCTAATATTTTTCTCTCCACTTCTAATCTGGCCTTTGTATCTCAAAGATGCTGGCATATTTATCTTGAAAATTCATGAGAGTGGGTACAAGCTCTTTCACAGAAACCATTTTTTCATTTGCTTTCCAAAATTGTTTGAATGTTACACATCTGGCGTGAATGAACATGATTTAAGATCTTGGAATTGACAGAATCTTTGAAGATGACTTCCAGAAATCTAACAATCCATTTCCCCTTTTTCTAAAGAGTGGCCATTTTTAAACCAACGTGATTACTTACCTTTGAAGCTTATATTTGTGCAGATAGATTAAATGAACTCTTCTTTTTGATAGCGCAGGATGTAGTTATTCACAGCTTAGTAGCATCTCTCTTGAAGTTATCTACTTTTTTCATCTGCTGCAAATTGTAAGTGTCTACATCTAAAAGAGTGTTTGTACTTTAGGCAATGTAGTGTCTCTGTTTCCTATAATAATATGATGACATCAGTCATTTGAAATTGTTACTGGTCTTTTCTATCGCAAACATTTCTAAAAACATGTCTTGGTCTTTCAACAAGGGCTTGTGCCTTTGAAGTAAAAAAGTATTATTCAGCTTTGCTCCCCTAGATTCACTAAAGGCTGGAACAGTTTCAGTGAATATAGGGATAAGAGATTTAGGGCTAGATTACAAGTGGAGTGCAAATTTATTGCATGCCCATAAACAGGCAAATTACAAGTGCATTACAAGTGGCTGGTTACTGCTACAGCGAGCACATTGTAGCAATTAATGCTCTGAGAATTAACCAGAGATCAGGTCTCTGGTTAACTTTCCAAAAGTGCCCCAATTGCCCCAAAATAAATTATATTGTACTTTTTTTTATTTAAAAAAAATGTAGATTTTTTTTTTAAATTAAAAAAAAAACCTGCACAACGCAGTTTTTAGGGGTTAAAGTTGTCAGGTGTAGAAAAGTGCTTTAACATTACAGTCTATGGGGACTCTTAAAAATCTGCAAATATATATTTATATGCTTATATACATATTTTTTTCTTTATGTGTTAATATGTGTAATAGGATACTTATGCCATGTCTCACCTGTGAAATGCTGACAAGTGCCTATGTGTCTCCCATAGGCATCACCACTTGTTGGCACTTTCAGGGGAGTGGTGGGGAGAGGGCTGTATTTGAAGTGTTCCTGCACAGAACAGACAATGAGGCCTATCTATCAAGTCGTCAACTATGCTGCATTCACCGGCACCAATACACTCGCCTAACATCGTGGCCACGGACCTGAATACGCTCTCCATATTTATAAAAAAAGCCGGCAAAAAGCTGCGCACCAAGTACGGGGCGATGAGCAGCGGACTGTTGTTAACTAACAGTCATCGATCTTGCTGCTATTCGGCTTTTTCCCAACTATATTTATACCCTGTCACTAAACACCACCACTATACTAAAATGTTTAACCCCTATCCCGCCGCTCCCGGACCCCTCCGCAAAAAAATTAAGTTATTAACCCCTATCCCGCCACTCCCAGACCCCACTGCAACTAAATAAAATTTATTAACCCCTATTCTGCCGCTCTTGGACCCCACTGCAACAAAATAAAAGTATTAACCCCTATCCCACCGCTACTGGACCCTGCCGCAACTAAATAAAAGTATTAACCCCTATCCTGCTGCTCCCGGACCCCGCTGCAACTAAATAAATGTATTAACCCCTATCCCACCTCTACGGGACCCTGCCACAACTAAATAAAAGTATTAACCCCTATCCTGCTGCTCCCGGACCCCGCTGCAACTAAATAAATGTATTAACCCCTATCCCACCTCTACGGGACCCTGCCACAACTAAATATCCGCTCCTGGACCTAAATAAATGTATAAACCCCTAAACCCCTGGCCTCCCACATCACTACCACTTACTAAACCTATTAACCCCTAAACCACCAGCCCCCCACATCGCCATAAACTAAATTAAGCTATTAACCCCTAAACCTAACAACCCACTAACTTTACATTATAATTACCTCATCTTTATCTTATAATAAAATTAAACTTACTTTTAGAATTAAAATAAACTATATTAAACTATTAATTAACCTACCCTAACTATTATACTAAAATTACATTAAACTATATTAAACTATTAATTTACCTACACTATTATACTAAAATGACATTAAACTGCAAATTAAATTAACTATATTACATATTTAAAAACCTAACCCTACTCAAATTATTTAAATCTACAATTAAAAATTACTAAGTTACAAAAAAATAGCAACTAAGTTTAAAAAATAAAAAACACTATGTTACAAAAAATAAAAAACCACAGTATCAAAAATAAAAAAGAATTACACCTAATCTAATAGCCCTATCAAAATAAAAAAGCCCCCCCCCAAAATAAAAAAAAACCCTAGCCTACAATAAACTACCAATGGCCCTTAAAAGGGCCTTTTGCGGGGCATTGCCCCAAAGAAATCAGCTCTTTTACCTGTAAAAAGAAAAAATACAAACAACCCTTAAAAGGACATTTAGCTCTTTTACTGCCCAAAGTCCCTAACCTAAAATTAAAACCCACCCAATAAACCCTTAAAAAAACCTAACACTAATCACCGATGATCCACTTATAGTTTTCGAAGACCGGGCATCCATCCTCATCCAAGCGGCAGAAGTCCTCAGCGAAGCCGGCAGAAGTCTTTATCTAAGCCGGCAGAAGTCTTCATCCAGATGGCATCTTCTATCCTCATCCATTCGGTGCGGAGCAGCTCCATCTTCAAGACATCCGGCGCGGAGCATCCTCTTCTAACAACGTCTCTTGAAGAATAAAGTTTCCCTTTAAATGATGTCATCCAAGATGGCATACCTTACATTCCGATTGGCTGATATAATTCTATCAGCCAATAGGAATTAATGGGGGGAAATCCTATTGGCTGTTGCAATCAGCCAATAGGATTGAGCTTGCATTCTATTGGCTAATTGGAATAGCCAATAGAATGCAAGCTCAATCCTATTGGCTGATTTAATCAGCCAATAGGATGAAAGCTCAATCCTATTGGCTGATTGCAACAGCCAATATGATTTTTTTCCCTTTAATTCCTATTGGCTGATAGAATTCTATCAGCCAATCGGAATGTAAGGGACACCATCTTGGATAACGTCATTGAAAGGGAAACTTCATTCTTCAAGAGACGTCGTAAGAAGAGGATGCTCCGCGCCGGATATCTTGAAGATGGACCCGCTCCGCACCGGATGGATGAAGATAGAAGAAGCCTTCTGGATGAAGACTTCTGCCCTCTTGGATGAAGACTTTGGCCCGCTTGGATGAAGACTTCTACCGGCTTCGCTGAGGACTTCTGCCGCTTGGATGAGGATGGATGTCCGGTCTTCGAAAACTGTAAGTGGATCGTCGGTGGTTAGTGTTAGTTTTTTTAAGGGTTTATTGGGTGGGTTTTAATTTTAGGTTAGGGACTTTGGGCAGTAAAAGAGCTAAATGCCCTTTTAAGGGCAATGCCCATACAAATGCCCTTTTCAGGGCAATGGGGAGCTTAAGATTTTTAGGAAGGTTTTTATTTGGGGGGGGGTTGGTTGTGTGGGTGGTGAGTTTTACAGTTTGGGGAGTGTTTGTATTTTTTTACAGGTAAAAGAGGTGATTTCTTTGAGGCAATGCCCCGCAAAAGGCCCTTTTATTGTAGGCTAGGGTTTTTTTTATTTTGGGGGGGCTTTTTTTATTTTGATAGTGCTATTAGCGTAGGTGTAATTCTTTTTTATTTTTGATACTGTGGTTTTTTATTTTTTGTAACTTAGTGTTTTTTATTTTTTGTAACTTAGTTGTTATTTTTTGTAACTTAGTAATTTTTATTGTAGGTTTAAATAATTTGAGTAGGGTTAGGTTTTTAAATATGTAATATAGTTAATTTAATTTGTAATTTAATATAATTTTAGTATAATAGTTAGGGTAGGTAAATTAATAGTTTAATATATTTTATTTTAATTCTAAAGGTAAGTTTTAATTTATTATAAGATAGGGATGATGTAATTATAATGTAAAGTTAACGGCTTGTTTGGTTTAGGGGTTAATAGCTTAATTTAGTTTATGGCAATGTGGAGGGCTGGCGGTTTAGGGGTTAATCGGTTTAGTTAATGGTAGTGATGTGGGAGGTCAGGGGTTAATAATTTTATTACAGTTGCTGTGGGGTCCGGGAGCGGCGACATAGGGGTTAATACATTTATTTTGTTGCGGCGGGGTCCGGGAGTGGCGGGATAGGGGTTAATACATTTATTTAGTTGCGGCGGGGTCCGGGAGCAGCGGGATAGGGGTTAATAACTTTATTTAGTTTCAGTGGGGTCCAGGAGCGGCAGAATAGGGATTAATACGTTTATTTAGTGGCGGCAGTGTTGGGGAGCGGCGGAATAGGGGTTAATAACATTATGTAGGTGGCTGTGATGTCGGGGGTGGCAGATTAGGGGTGTTTAGACTCGGGGCTTATGTTATGGTGTTAGGTGTGAACGTTACTGGTTTTCTACCATAGAAATCAATGGGAAATATGGCAGCAGCGAACCTAAGCTTTCACTGCTTTCAGACTCCCATTGATTCCTATGGCATCCGAGGCCTTCAGGGTGGCAGATTGAAGTTTGATAAATGGCAAAAGTTGTCAGATAGTGCCAAATTTGTATTTGGAACATCTGTAATGATGTAAGCATTGATCTGTGTCGGATTGAGACCAACGGATCGTATGTTACGTCATAAATTTAAAATTTTGCCGGTCTGTAGGCTTTGATAAATGGGTCGAATCAAGCTTGCCACAATTGCACTGTGGAATTCCAGTGTATTTGCAGTTGATAGCTTGATAAATATCCCTCCATGTGTTTACTGAAACAAACGGTTTCTGAGTAGGAACACTTTGAATAATGTCTGTATAACCTAACTGTAACTAGACCTACACTACTTGTCTCACACTGTCTTGTCACTGAAAAGGTGGCGAGACAAACATGGCTGAAACCCTACATGCAACTTGTACTTCAGAGATTGGAATATATTGCACTACTGGTGATGTATCCAATCAAAATTCAGGTTACTCGTAGGGATGGGTGAATGTGTAAATTTCCATATTTGAATGTTAGAACGAATGTTATTACCGGAATTCGAATTACAAATACGTTTGTTGATACAAACAAATATTCTTAAAAATTCTATAATCGAATGCTATTTGCAGTTTTCGAATGTCACTTTCAAATTCGAATGTTTATAATTAGATCGAATGTCCACATTCGCAATTTCGAATTTAACATTCGATTTAGCAAATAGTATTCAGAAGTTCAATAGTTCATGTGGTAGGGAATTTAATAAATTGATACATAATAGATACAAATATATCAATTTGAATGTTTCTATTTCGCTCAAATATTGCATAATTCGAATATTACATTTAAAGAAAGCATTAGAAATACTATTACAAATATATAAATTCGAATTTTTCAAATTCGAATATTGTATAATTTGAATATTACATTTAAAGAAAGCATTAGAAATACTATTATATATATATATATACAAATTCAAATTTTTCAAATTTGAATATTGCATAATTCGAATATTACATTTAATATAATACAAAGCAAGACATTCTATCATTCGAACAAATATTTTCTAATGTAATCGTAAAATTCGAAACTGAACATTCAAAAATCGAATGTTAGAATGTTATGTAAACATTCAAAATTCAATTCAAACGAACTAATGCGTTAAAATTAGTTTCGTTTTTCGAATGTTGCGAAACATTCGCCCATCTCTAGTTACTCACCTGGAACAACCAGCTAACTCCCACAGAACACTATGGGGTAGATTTACCATATGCTGTCGGCATTTATCATTGCACAAGCAGTTCTTGTGAACTGCTTGTGTAATGCCGCCCCCTGCAGATTCGCGGTTAATCAGCCACTAGCAGGGGGTGTCAATCAGCCCGATCGTATAGGAAGTTTTTTATTTAACACGAAAAAAAAGTTTAAAATCTATATAATACTTAATTTAAATTAATATGCATTATACAGAAAAATGAATATCATTTAAACATTGTATATTCATATAATTCTCCTCTAAACTAATAAGCTTTACACATCCTTACACCCAGTGCAACGTAGCTCTGCTACACTATAAATCTCTAATCTGCCATAAACTATTAACCTAACCATCCCCTAACTTTTAACCCCTAAACTGCCAAAAACCCCACCGCAAACACCCCCTAGCCTATTATTTCCTAAACCGCCAATATCCCCAACACAAACACCTATTATCCCTTATACCGCTAATACTTACCACAACCCCCTATCGCAATTCAAACACCCCCTTACTCTACTTGCCCCTAAACTGCCACAACCCCTCCCCCAACACAAACACCCTTATGGCAGCATTTATTCGGCTTGGTGCTATATTTAAAAGTGATGCTTTACTTTACATCTCCAAAGTCGGTGCCGATGCTGCTTGGAACATTTCACCCGAATTGCCACCCATTGTGATGTATAGTAAAACACCTCTCAGAGATGCTGCCTTTAAATTGTAATGTCTGCATTTTTTTATATTTAGCGTGCTTTCTCGACATCGCGTCAGGTCCCTTTTGAACATATCACCACTTCGCAGCACTTTCGATTATCATGGCCTCAGTGAGAGCGAATTAATTTCATGTTTTTGTAGTTGTTTCCCTTGAAAACTAGCTCAGCTCTTGGGCAGTTGTGGTATGGACTATGGAGACAGTTATATCCTGCTTTTCATGCAAACTCTTTTATTATATTTAATTTATAAATAAATATATTTGTAGTATCTGATAAAAAAAAAATGTGTTAAGGTGAATTAGGGATATATGTCATGGTTAGGTTTTTGAAGCCTGCAAAGTGTACATAGAATACTCAGAGCTGGAAAACCTAATGTTTAGGCATTAAATTACTGAAAAGGGGGACAAATTAAATCATGAAAGCATAAAGCAAAGTTGTTTTACAACACATAATTAATAATTGTATTCTGCAATCTCAAAGGTTTACTGTCCCTTTAAATGTAACTCTTAAAAGTGCCATAAAAGATTTTGAGATCTGCGCATATCCAAAAAGGGCTAATTAGGTAAAAATAGTTTGCATAAAAAAATGTTTAAAAATTGCTGGCAAGTATTTTAAAATAATTTTCGAAAATAAGCAAAATTTGTTACATAGCCATGCTGTCTGGGGTAGTCTTATCCACCCTCCCCTTATCAGTGTTTTGCATCAGAATCACAGACATTGTATTTCAACTGAGTTCATAGCTGCTTATTTACTTCTAGGCATGCTCCAGCAGATCAGTGTTAAAGTCTTGCATTCTACCAAGGGTAGATATAGATACAGCCATAGAAGGAAATGTGTGTGTGTGGGGGAGTTAGAATTGTACAATTCGGAAACTTAAAAGAAAGGGTTAATGGCGAGGCACTGCAGAATAAATTTTGAGGTAAAGTCATTAAAGTACATATTATTATATTTTGTCTCTATCCCAACTTGTTTTATGCCCCTTTAACTGCTTAATGGCTTCCAACCCTGTGCTGAGCTGTTTTTAAGTTTTTAGAAGCTGCTTACATTTAAACCTTACTGTGGACCAGTGATGGCCAACTTCTTAACACATGGGGGTGCAGAGCAATAATTAAAAAGCTTTAAGGGCCGCATATAAATATATGGGTATTAAAGACACAAATAATATATTTCCTAAAAACATAGAAAGGCACAGATTCTCAGTAAGAAACCCCAAATTATATATATGTATATTTTTCAGCAGACCCAGTAGATTCAAACTATACCATTATTTTTGTATGTATCATTATAGAACTCGTCAACAAAATGTTTGAAAACATTAAGGGCCATATTATGAGTGGCGCGCTGTTTGCGTGTGAGCGATAAGGGGTTTATCACGGGTGTATGTGGGTGTCAGGTTTATTACAAATTGAAAGTAAACGCGATTGCTTGAGCACATTAAAAAGTACAGTTACACTCATAATAATACCATCTAATAAAAATTATTAAAAAAAAATATTGCACAAAAAAGTTATAAGGGCTCAAAGATATGAAGTCTAAGGTGTTAGGGGAAAAAAAAGGCAGACAAAGGGCTTTAACATAGAGATACATACATAGACATGTCTAAAGATGTATATATATATATATATATATATATATATATAAATATATATATATATATGTGTGTGTGTGTGTGTGTGTACATATGTTTTTATGCGTGTATATTGGTATTTACAGACAAATATACATATTTAAACACATACAGTAAATATATATGTACACACATACATACATCTATACTATAATCGCGTTTGTAGTGCGTCCGTCGGTGTTGGCTGCACGAGGCAGCAAAAAGAATGTTGGCTGCGCGTGCAGCCAAAAGAATCCACCTGGATACAGTGAAACTGCATCCCGGTGGATTACAAAAATTTTCGGAATCCACCTGGATGCAGCATAGGCAAACGAACCCTAAAAAAAAAACCACGCAACCGCCCGCTAAACCTCCAACCCCCCACTTTGCAATAAACCTAATTAACCAATTAATTCCTAAACCACCAACCCCCCACATTGCAATAAACCTAAGTAACCTATTAACCCCTAAACCGCCAAACCCCCACATCGAATAAACCTAAGTAACCTATTAACCCCTAAACCGCCAAACCCCCACATTGAATAAACCTAATTAACCTATTAACCCCTAAACCGCATCCCCCCACAACACAAATAACTAATTTAATTACTAAGCCCGCTATCCTAACACCCCCTAAATTAACCCCAATACTAAGTTACACTTAAAATAATAAAAACTTAGCATAAAATTACAAAAATAAAAAAATATAAAATTACAGAAAAAAATAAACAAAATTATCAAAATTAAAAAAAAATTAAACCTAATCCCTATGAAAATAACCCCCCCCAAATAAAAACACCCCCTAATTTAAGGCCTTTTGTAGGACATTGCCCAAGGTTAAACAGCTCTTTTACATTTAAACAGTAAACCCCACCCACCAAACCCCCCAAAATAAAAATAAAAACTAACACTAAAAAAAACTAAACTACTCATTTCCTCTAAAGGGGCATTTGTATGGACATTGCCCTTAAAATGGCAATCAGCTCTTTTACAGCCCATTAAATCCATAATCTTAAAAATAAAAAATAAACCAAAAATAAAAAAAATCCTAAGACTAAGCCCCAAATAGGTACTCACCTTTCCTGAAGTCCGGCGGAGGTCTTCTTCCCCGATGTACGGATCCTCAGCGGTGGTCATCAGCAACGGTTCTTAGCAGCGGTCTTCAGCGGCGACGGTTCTCAGTGGTGTGGAGGCTTCTCTTCATGTGATCGTCCGTCGCACATTGAAGATTGAATGCAAGGTACCCCATATTTATTGTTGTACCGTGCATTCCCATTGGCTGAAATTTTGAAATCAGTAAATAGGTTGAAAGCTACTGAAATCTTATTGTCTGATTTGAACAGCCAATAGGATTTCTGTAGCTCTAATCCTATTGGCTGATTTCAAAATTTCAGCCAATAAGAATGCATTGGATGAAGATAGAAGATGATGGAGCCGGCTGGAAGAAGACCTTCTCCGCCCGACTTCAGGAATGGCGAGTGCCTATTTGGGGCTTAATTTTAGGATTTTTTTTTAAGATTAGGGATTTAATGGACTGTAAAAGAGCTGATTGCCCTTTTAAGGGCAGTAAAGGAGCTGAATGCCCTTTTTAAGGGCAATGTCCATACAAATGCCTCTTTAGGGACAATGGGTAGTTTAGTTTTTTTAAGTGTTAGTTTTTTTTTATTTTGGGGGGGTTGGTTGAGTGGGGTGTTTTACTGTTGGGGGTAATTGGTAAAAATGTTTAAGTAAAAGAGCTGTTTAACTTAGGGCAATGCCCTACAAAAGTCCCTTTTAAGGGCTATTGGTAGTTTAGTATTAGATTAGGGGGTGTTTTTATTTTGGGGGGGATTTTTTATTTTTATTGGGGTATTAGTTAAGGTTTAATTTTTTTTTATTTTCGATAGCTTTGTAGTCCATTGGAGCCCTTTGCAGTTATGTAGATAAAAACATGAAAAAACAAATATTCATTTTTAATAAAGGTTTTAACTATGTTTATATATTATATTTACTGTATATAAATATGTACTGTAAATATTTCACATCACAATGTTCTGCACATAGCAGAATATGTTTTATGTGATTATAAATATATATTCCTATTTATATCTTTATCTATATCTATATATAATCATGTATGTATATATTTTTATATATATATATATATATATATATATACTGTATATATAGGTATTAATATATATTGTACAAAAAACCCATCATATATACAGTATATAGAAATATTTATTTATTAATAAACAGAACATATTCTTGTATGTGAAGAACTTTGGAATGCGAAATATTCATATTTTCATGTCAGGTTAGCGCGATAGTAAGATTTTTTCCCCCACTTTTTTTGCTCCATTGACTTTTATGGGGGAATAGGATATCACGCACGCGATATTGTAGGTTTGGCTTTTTGCATTTGTCGGGTTAGCGTGTGAGCGAAAACAGTTTACTTTCAACTCATAATACGAGTACCACCCGACACGCACAAAAGCCTACTTCTAGCGCAGATTACACTCGAGCGGGAGGGTTAAATAGCTCTGCGTTTGTAATCTGGCCCTTCTAGTTTTATTGAAATTTTAATAAAAAAGGCTGTAAACAATTATCTGTGGCTATATGTTTTTTTTTTTTTTTTTTTAATCCATACAGTCAAAAGAAGAATGGCGTATCCTCATATAAAATAGTACCTTTGGGTGTAGTTATTTAACTTTTATCTGCACATAGGGGCTCCCAAGAACCTCTACTCAAATAAATGCACATTTATTTATGCCAAGTTATCACCTGGCCATTACAATTTAGGGCTAGATTACAAGTGGAGTAAAATATCCTAAATAATACATAGAGGCCCATTTATCAAGCTCCGTATGGAGCTTGAAGTGCCGTGTTTCTAAAGACCGCTGCTTCATAACCCTGTCCGCCTCATCAGAGCAGGCGGACAGGGTTATGAAGCAGCGGTCTTTAGAAACACGGCCCTTCAAGCTCCATACGGAGCTTGATAAATTGCGCAATTCAACCCAATCAAATACGATCGGGTTGATTGACACCTCCCTGCCAGCGGCCAATTGTCCGTGAGTCAGCAGGGGGCGGCATTGCACCAGCAGCTCTTGTGAGCTGCTGGTGCAATGCTGAATACGGAGAGCGAATTTCTCTCCACATTCAGCGAGGTCTTGCGGACCTGATCCGCACTGTCGGATCAGGTCCGCAAGACCTTTCATAATTCGGTCTCATAGAATATTTCTCTATTTTTACAGTATGTTTAATAATTTTTATAATTTTTTTTATATTTCATATGTAATATTTCAATAATGCTACTTAAGAATAATACGTTTTCGGGGCGGAGTCAGGCCACACTGGAAGATGGCCGCTAGTTAGAAGGGCTCCCATCCCCAGCGTCGACTAATTGCTAAATCTGAGAGCAGGAATACACTATTTCTTTCCCCACTACCTCCTATTAGTCTCCAACCATGCCAAGACTCAAGCAGTAATCCTTTAACAACCGCAATTTACCTATGAGCTCATAGAGGAATGGGGGTCTACACGGGTGAGGAGGTGAGGGCCTGAAAAGCTTGCGCACCAGACGACTGGATCAGAGAAACCAGTAAACACCCGCCACTCACTAAATCTAATTGCCGATATAGCCTGCGTTCCCTCAGCTCACTCAGCAGTGCTCGGACGCATCCGGCTTACCCCGCATCATCACACCAATGCTGGGATTGCAGGTTAGAAAGGCACCGGCCGACGGACACACCACATGGGTGCAAGAGGAATTTCTTAGGCAACATCAGCCGACTCATCGGCTCCACATCCAGGTACTTGTTACGTCTGCCTGTAGACACATATAGCCTATGCTCCTGCATATGATCTTCATCAGCTTCCCCTTTTAAAAACAAGCGCCATTTTTGATAAGCTGCCAAACTGGGAAATACTGAGGCAGCAGTACACAGCACCCCTTCGTTTAGTAACTCACTACCCGGTAAACCTCATTCACTGACTACAGCAAAAACACTGAGTTTAAAAGGTAGCAGAAAAAACAGAGAAGAGGTAAATTCTATCTGCCAAAAAACAAAGCTGACAAGAAATAGAGTGTTTAAGATAGTGAAAGGGACAAAACGATACAAGACTGCTAGCTCACAATAGCTTGCACTGACTTATCATTTAGAAGCAATTTACAGGGTGATTTCATTACAAGTTGATAGGGAAAGAAACACACTCCTATTGGATATTGTTTTTACTCTCACTCCACTGTGTTCATATTCCTATAATAAACTTATAGGGGATGCCTTGAAAGAAACAAAACAAGAGCGAAAAAGCATTAACCTCAAAGACACTAAACCAATTTCTTAAACCTCGTGAAACACCAGACACAGTGGTTGTTGCAGATCCTATTACTACTCATCCAGAAATGTCTTCTACAGTTCAACCCAAAGACCCCATTACAAACCCCTTTGTTACCAAGAATGATATCATGCACCTATCATCAAAAGATGATATCAAGGTAGTGCTACACGAAATGAGAACATTATTTGGGGACCTTAAAAAAGATTTGGGAGTGATGGACAAGAGGGTTTCTTCCCTTGAAGCAAATAAAAAAACCATTCAAGCAGCGATCCAATCCGGTTCCTCTACCATTCAAAACCAAGATAGAAAGATACAAGAGCTATCTGATAAAATGGAGGATCTGGAAAATCGGTGCCGCCAAAACAATCTCAGAGTTAGAGGTGTTTCCGAAACTATCCACCCCCCCTGCAATCGAAGGGTACCTCCAAGCCCTCTTTAGGGTGATAAAAGATAGCCCGACAGCGGAGGAAATTCAAATAGTAAGAGCCCACAGAGCTCTAAGAGCCAAACCGCCTCCTAAGGCTCCTCCACGTGACATAATTGTCAAATTTCTCATATTCAAAGATAGAGAAGATCTTTTACGCTGTGCAAGAGAAAAGAATACCATACTGCATGCGGGAGAGGAAATCCAATTATTTTCAGATTTATCTCCTATCACCTTACAGAAGAGGAAAGACCTCTCCCACATCACCTTTAATCTGAAAATCAACAGAGTGCAATATAGATGGGGATTCCCAGTCTCCCTAATTGCAACACACAATAACAAGTCAGCAGTTTTTCGACCGGGCTCGGATCCTAACATCTTCTTCAAAGAACTCTCCTTACAGTGGACAGAAGGCAACGCCTCCTCCTCTCAGGTCCATTCAGCGGGGACACACAGCAGAGGGGCCCCTCTGCCTGGCGTTACTCAGCCCTGATCAACCCTCTTCCTCGTCTTTCCATCATTTCCTTTTTGGGAGGAACTTTTTTCTCTGATGACCTGGTTCACCATTGAACCTCATTCAACCACATCCTGGACTCACAAGTCTACAGTATCTTGGGACCAGATATTGGGTGCTCAGTTTGGTCCCAACTAGAGACTGCTGGACCCTATCCACACAAAAGATGTATCCTTTAATAACGTTTATACCCTGTTATTCACTAAGGTTTATTATTGTTTAAATTGCGGTTGACAATAGTTGTGTTAATTATATGTGATAGCAAATACCAGGATATCACAAAAACCAAGGAAATGTGACATAAATGTGATAAAGTAATGAACGTGACAAGTGATAAAGTATACTTAAAATAAACTAAATGCTTATAAAAGTTCATATAAGGATATGTATGTTCTTCCACAATCTTCACGCTTCTATTTTCTTTTGATCCTCATATGAAAAGAAAGAAAGAAATGCCACATAGCGTAATTCTGTAACCTTTTCAAATGTAGAATGCGTGTGTACAAGTGCTTACTCACATGGGATGGAGCTATAGCCAAGCTCAGGTTTATGCGCACACCCAATGTTATACTGTTGGGTAAACAGTTGCTTGAACCGGATATTTGAATAAAATGGATTTATTAAAATATAAGTATAAAAAGCGCCACAAGAGCTGCAGAGACCACCAAATACAATCGGATTGGCAATACAATCAAGTAATTGCTCAAATTGAGCTTATACACAATGCTAGAGACCGTGGTAAGGAGTGCAGAAACTTAACCACACAACCTCCCCCTTAAGAGTCCAGCATATGTTGCTCTCCTCACTGGTGTGCAGATTCTTGGAAGGACGCCAAAGAACAAGAAACAATGTATCCAACAATGTAATGTAATGTAACAATGTATCCAATACAATGTATTAATTATATGTACTAACCAGTTTGGAATGTTGAATCTGCTACCGGACTTTACACATCATATCCTTCTTCTGAACTTTAATTGTATAGTTCTCCCATCAGATGAACCCTGAACTTATATTGGTGATAGCCGCTTATAGATGTATAAAACCAGTGACTACAACAAATCATTATGTGATGTATATATGTGCTTTCTTACAGGTCTCTCATTAGCCCTTAAAATGTGATCATATGTATTATAAAGGTCCAAAGAGATACTTTCCTGTTTTTTTTTCTGTGAATAATTTACATATGTCATTTTGAGTTTCAAGTCTCATATATACATATAGTATCTATCAGGACGATCTCCTCTCTCCAGAACCCCCCATCCTTCCCTCCCACCTCTCCCCCTCGGCCTCCTACCCCTTCCTTAAACCCCCATCTTTTACCTTTTCCTCCCCTCTCCTCCCCTCCCCTCCCCTCCCCCCTCCTGCTCTTGGAAGAAATATTGATCTGTTTTATAATAAAAACATTATATGTTGTTGCTGGGGATACTTCCCCTAATTGAATTTCTTCTCACGACCAGTTTATCTCATAGATATATTTGTTAGAAGAATAACACCCCTTTTGTACTCTAATTCTCTTTTCAGCTCCCATTCCCAGAGTTCTCTCTGCCCTTTACTAATCTCAATCTTCTTTTTCCCCTTTTCTCTTTTTTTTTTTTTTATCTTCCCCTTTTCCCTCCCTGACTACCCCCACTTACAACCATCGAGATGTCGGCGAGGTGCAGTAGATTTCAGGAACACTCATTTAGATTAACTTCAATTAATGCAAAGGGACTCAACAGTCCGGGCAAATGATCTATAGCACTCAAAGAATTGAAAAAACTTAACAGTCAGATACTGATGATTCAGGAAACTCACTTTCAAAAAGGTAAGGAGCCCAGATGGATTCCTCAATCCTATCCATTGACATGCTTTGCCTCTGGAACATGCAAGAAGGGGGGAGTGGGTATATTAATTCATAAGTCACTGCCACTCCAAATCTCACTTACACTCAAAGATCCAGAAGGTAGATATGCTTTAATAGTTGGCACACTTTTCGGACAACACATTACACTTCTCAATATCTATGTACCAAACCAAAACCAGGGTATCTTCTTCAAAAAAATTGCAAATTTGCTTCTCGATCACTCTAAAGGAGTGATACTCCTGGCTGGAGATTTTAATGTCTCACTTGATCCACTGTTGGATGCCTCTCGAGGTGTCACCAATGTTCCCAAAATCACCCTTAAATCAGTCAGAAACTCCTTGACCGCAGTGTCACTCCACGATACCTGGAGAACATTGAACCCCAATGCGAAAGACTACACCTTCTACTCTTCCCCCCATGACTGCTACACGCAAATTGAATACATATTTTCAGACTCTGCTGGCCTCTCTCATAGACCGCTGTGACATAGGAAACATTACATGGTCTGACCATGCTCCTATCACCTGCTCTATCATTTGGCCAGACCTCCCCATAGTGTCTAGAACATGGAAACTAGACGATACACTTCTCGAAAATCCCCAAATAATAGAAGAATTAGGAAAGGGTCTAACTGAATATTTCTCCCTTAACGAAAATACCACCTCCTCATCTATTATAGAATGGGAAGCCCATAAATCGGTAATACGGGGGACACTAATTAAACTTAAGGAAAAACTAAATAAACAGTCTAGAGAACTATACTCAAATCTACTAACAAGAATCGCTACTTTAGAAACACAACATAAAACAGACCTCAATGACTGTATAGTCAGACAGAACCTCATCCAAGCTAGATCTGAACTTAAGCAATACTTGACCAAGACATATCAATGCAACGCTCTTCATCTTAGGCAATATTATTATGAGGGGGGTAACAAACCTGGTAAGATCTTAGCGAGGAGCCTTCGTAGAAAACATTTCTCTGCATACACTCATTCCCTACAAACGAAAGACGGACAAACGGTTCATGACAGCAAACTCATAGCCTCCACTTTCAGAGAGTACTATAACACTCTGTATAACATAGACACTCCTGAAACCCCTCACTGCTCCTTAAACACACCGCCTCAAATGAGAAATACCACTGAAGACTACCTTAAAGACATTAATCTTCCCACTCTCAATGATGAAGCTAAAAAGTACCTTGATTCCCACATAACCATGGAGGAGAAACTTCAGGCAATAAAAGATACCCCTTCTGGAAAGAGTCCAGGCCCAGATGGATTCTCCTCCAGATATTACAAAAAATTCAAAGACCTCCTTTCTCCCCCCCCTCTTTAAAATCTTTAACGAACTAAGGAATAAGCCTTCCCTGTCCAGGTCACTTTTAGAGGCCCATATTTCAGTCATCCCCAAACCTGGGAAATCACCTACCAAACACAAGAATTACCAACCTATCTCCCTCATAAATAACGATATGAAACTGCTGGCCAAGATTCTGGCCAACAGATTAAATAAGTTTCTTCCCGAACTCATTGATAAAGATCAAGTGGGTTTCGTACCCAGACGCGAAGCTAGGGATAACACTATCAAAATCCTTCAATTAATTGATCATGCAAAGATCACAAACACCCCAATGGTCTTACTGGCAACAGATGCGGAAAAGGCCTTTGACAGGGTTAGTTGGGCCTTCCTGGGAAGTGCAATGTTAGCGATGGGGATCCCAGAACAGTTCCTAAATATGACTATGGCCCTGTATTCTTTCCCGAATGCTAGAATCAGAATCAATGGCACCCTCTCCGATTTCTTTACTATCAGCAATAGAACCAGGCAAGGCTGCCCCTTGTCTCCACTGCTTTTTGTTATATCCATGGAGGTACTTGCGCAAAAAATACGAAACAATAAAAAAAAAAATTAAGGGAATAATGGTGGGTGATGAGGAGTACAAGCAAGCTCTATTTGCAGATGATGCCCTGTTCTCCCTATCGGAAGCTGAAGGCTCTGTACCAGAGCTTTTAGCTGAATTAGAGCGTTATGGCAAGGTTTCAAATTTCAAATTAAACATCACCAAGTCAGAACTCATGAACATAAATACTCCCTCTGAGACTATACAACGCTTAAACCATTCTTACGCAATCCCCATCGCGCAGAAAAAATTTAGGTACCTAGGTATCTATCTGACCCCCTGTCCGCAAGACTTGTTCAGATACAACTATAATACTCTAAAAGATGAAATAACAAGAGACCTATCAGTCTGGAAAAACAAACACATTTCATGGCTTGGCAGAGTAGGGGTCTTAAAGATGAATGTACTCCCGAGGATCTTGTACTTACTGCAGACACTACCTATCTCTCTCCCAACAGGGTACATCAAACACCTCCAGGGAATCTTTACACAATATATCTGGGGGGGTCTAGGCCGAGAGTACCCAAAAAAACCATGTATTTGCCAAGGGATCGGGGGGGAATGGGAGTCCCAAACCTAATGGCTTACAAACAAGCTATAACTCTACAGCATGTTGCCGAGTGGTCACACAATACATGTGATAAAGCTTGGATACAGATGTACAGGCACATTTTTAAATTGAATAATATCGCATCTCTGGCCTGGACCATACCCCAAAAGAGACCTAAAACACTACAGCAATATCATATTGCAGCGGACATACTGTCCGACTGGGATAGGATATTGACCTCTACCACTCATATCTCGTCAATCCCTTCACCACTATCCCCACTCACTGAACATATAGATCTTCCCTTCAGGTACCGGAATGCACATATCACGCAACCATATAACCTTAGAGTGGGTTCTATCCAATTTGCTACAGAAAATGGCCTCTTCAAGACACAGACTGCACTGGCGGAAGTCCATGGGGAGATTTTCTCCTCTTGGATGCACTACCATCAACTTAGACACTTTATCTCTCACCATAAACAAAGGGAGGAATTGGGCAGAGCCACCACAATCTTTGAAAAACTATGTATTCAACTGACACCCCCAAGGCATCTAATTTCAAAGCTCTACAAAACACTAAACAGTCCAGACATCTTAGCCCTTCCATCATACACATACTCCTGGAGCCGTGAACTTGGCCAGGACATTGATGCAGAGACATGGTCTAGAGCCTTTTGTTTGACCAAAAGGGCCTCGGTGTCAGCCACAGTACAGGAGATTCACCTGAAACTTTCCTGCCGTTGGTATCTGACCCCCTCCCGCCTTCGTAAAATATTGCCCACACTAAACAGCACATGTCTGGTGGTCTTGTTCCAGATTGGAGGATTATTGGAGAGATATCTTCCTAGCTATCTCTGACATACTGTCAACTCATGTCTCCCCAAGTCCAAATGCCATCCTATTCCTCTCTTTGCCCAAACTGACAGGACTAGGCAAACTACCATTGCTGCTCATTATGATCACAGCAGCCAAAAAACTCATTCCTAAATATTGGAAATCCCAAACTATACCTACAATAGACGAGTGGAGACTTGTGGTAGCTGATCTGCTATGTCTTGAGAGATACCACTATCTCAAAACACATAAGCTGGACACTTATGAAATGATGAACGCTATATGGAATAAAACTATTTGAACCTATGAACATGCTGCCTTAACCTCGTCGGCGTCTCGACATGTGACCCTACCCCCGCCACTACTCACCTTCAACCTCAATTACCTTTTCCCCACCCTTTCCCCCCACCCTTTTTTTTTTTCTCTTTTTTCTTCTTTCCTCTTTCTCAATCTTTCCTTTTTTTCTCCACTTTTAGGAAGTCATGTGATCTCTGAAACAGGGATATATGAACTTCATTAGCAACAAAATATGAGCAAAGCTTTGTTATGAAAAAGGAGCAGTAAGATGTTTTCTGTTGCATTTCAAATTTACTATATTATTCACTTGTAGTTTGAGTGATGTATCAATTGTAACTGGTTTAATTACTGTTATACTGAACTAATACCTAATAAAGACTATATTAAAAAAAAAAAAAAAGAATACTACGTTTTCATGTGAGCTTATTAAATATATATTTTTATATATATCTTATACTGATCGTGTAAAATACATATCCCTACCTATATATCAATAGGAATAGATATGCAGGTATAGGTATGTATATATATATATATATATATATATATATATATATATATATATATATATATATATATATATATATATATATACAGGTGGTCCTCGTTTTACAACGGTTCAATTTACACCGTTTCAGAATAACAACCTTTTTGTCCAGTCATGTGACTGCTATTGAAAAGCATTGAGAAGCAGTGCATTTATTAAAATAGCCAGTAGGTAGAGCTGTCTGCTTGTGTTACAGCAAAGCCAAGCAAGCTGAAATTAATCAGTTTAACTAGACCTGAGCTATCAAGCAGATTTCAAAGGAACAAGATCTTCCTGTCTATAAATCAGTCCAGATTGGAATGCATAGAAAGAACTGTTTGCAGAAAAATGCAAGTGAAGTCTGTGTTGTGTTATTATTTTATTAGGTTTATAATGCTGTTTAGCAAATGTTTTTGTTCATTTAACTTAGTTTAATTATATATTCTGTGTTGTGTGATTGTTTTATTAGGTTTATAATGCTGTTTAGCATTTAAAGTCTTCATTTCAAAGCTTTAAAAATAATGTATAAGGTGTTACTTATGACAATTTTGAGAGGGGCCTGGAACCTATCTCCCTCACTTCCCATTGATTTATATTATAAACTGGGTTTCAATTTACAACGGTTTCGATTTACAACCATTTCTTCTGGAACCTAACCCCGGCCTAAACTGAGGGCTACCTGTATATATATATATATATATATATATATATATATATATATATATATATATATATATATATATATATATATATATATATTTAAATATTTAAGAATAAAACTAACATTATCCTGTAAGTGAAGAACATTGGAGTGTTAAATATGTACAGTAAATATACTGTAAAACACATAAATACATCTGTACACACATATATACATTTATATACAGTATAACAAGACTTTTATAGATAACTGGAACTATAGCTTGTCAGAATGTTCCTTTAAACTCATGCATTTGATTATAGAATACAAAGATGTACAACTCCTAGGAGTTAGGGAAGAAATAGTGAAACTACAGAGAGCATTAGATATACACACTACAGAGACCAAATACAAAGAATATGAGAGCATTCTAAAAGAGACCATAGCCACACTTAAAAAAGAGTTCATTGAAAAATTAACATGATAAATTTATGAGAGATCAGCAAGACTACTCTCAAGGCAAACTATACATTTGGCAAAGAGCATCCAGACACAGGTCAAGGGATAGATACAGGAGGAGGTATCAGGGTAAAGAAGAGGATCAGGATAATCATGTACCTGAGCCCAACACAGTGGGTATAGAATCAGGGGGTACAAGTAATTCAGACAATGAGAATTCAGACAGTGATCAGGGCACTGGTTATATAGGTACAGCCCCGAAATCAATACTAAAAATCCCAAAGGAGTCAGGCCAAAGGACTGTCAAATTTGGTGATACTGAGCCAAGCACTTCAATGTCATCAGGACACGGGAGACAAATACCCAATTCAGAGGCCAGAGAGAGTAATACCTTGACCCAAGATCTTAGAGATCATAGAGATCTTGAACAGGTTTTACAGCCCACCCCAATGAATCCCTCCGTAAGACGAGGAAGAGGAGGGGAGGGAAGAGGCGTAATGAGAGGAAAAATGAGAGGCAAGATGAACAACTCACGTTATTACCTGAGGCAAAACAGAAAACAAGCCAAGTATTAATAAAGAGTGGAACTTTTGGAAATAATGTGATAAATTTAACGGATTACCATCTAAGTGATACTGAACTTAAAGTATTAGACTATGGTTTAGGTTTTGTACCTGTGAATAGATTCAACCTATTTCAAACACTAGTGGACGTAAATAGGTTAATTCGCAACCTGACTTTAAAGAAGCATTTCAGTACCTCCAACCAGACTGAAAATGAGGGTAGCAATTACACCACACAGAGACATACAGTACAAATTCTAGTAATGACACCATCCACTTGGATTTTTTAGAACATCAAGACTTACAGAATTTAATGAGTCTAGAGCAAGAGAGCAACTTACAGATACCAGATAAAATTGGGCATTATGGTTACAAACCAAAGTCGGTATTCTATACAGTGCAGTCAAGGGGCGACTTTCTTCTAACCTTTCAAAAGAGGGTAGAGGGAGATCTTATAGATTTAGCTAGTAAACCAACTAAAAATCACCCCAACCTCTCTCGTAAGGAGAAGTTAGCTGTTGACTCTTTGAGGAAAAATGACAAGCTAGTAATAAAAATGGCGGACAAAGGAGGGAGTGTGGTGGTTTGGAGCAGGGAAGCATACACCAGCGAAATCTTGAGACAATTAGGTTGCCGTAAAGATTATAGAGCCCTTCCAGGGGATCCAACAACTGTATTCTCAAGGAAATTGAGGTCCCTTTTGGATGACGGTCTAGAAAAGGGACACATTGATTATGATACACATGACTACCTATTAGTTAAAGAACCTTTCATTCCTATTTTTCACATTCTTCCCAAAGTCCATAAATTGACTATTGAAGTAAAGGGGCGCCCTATAGTATCAGGGATTGGATCACTATGTGAACCCTGTTCAGAGTGGTTAGACAGCTTATTACAACCACTTGTCCTCAATTTAAGCAGCTATTTGAGAGACACTAAGCATTTCCTTCAAATTTTAGAAGAATCAACCTGGGAACCACAGTTCAGTTGGTTGACAGTGGACGTGGTGTCCCTTTACTCCTCTATACCCCATGATATGGGGTTGAGAGAAATAAAACATATTCTTGAAAGAGATACAACATATACGACAGCTTTTATTAATTATATACTCGAGGTAACCAGTTTTCTCCTTAAACATAATTACTTCAAATTTGATGGTAATTATTAACGCCAACTAAAGGGTACTGCAATGGGGGCAACATTTGCCCCTTCATTTGCAAACCTTACAATGGGTTGGTGGGAGTTATTTAACATTTATAGTGAAAGTAACATATTTTCAAATAATATCAAAACCTATTATAGGTTTATCGATGATCTGATTTTTATATGGAAAGGAGACAAGAGGGATGCACTGGCATTTGAAGACAACTTAAATCAGAATATCTGGGGTCTAAAATTCACGAGTGAGTTCAATGAATCTACAGTCTGCTATCTGGATTTGAAATTATGTTCTAACAAAACAACTGGCAAGATTGAAACTTCAAACTATCGGAAACCCATTTCAGGGAATACCATTCTACACAGCAAAAGCAATCATCCAGCCAGTGTCCAAAAATCAATAACTAAGGGGCAATATGTAAGAATTAAAAGAAATAGTTCAAGCTAGAGAGAATATAAAACACACAGTGAGGGTCTCACTAGGCGATTCTATGAGAGAGGATACAATAAACAAACAGTTAAGAAAATGAAAAGACAAGTGGACATGACAGATAGAAAGTCTTTACTTAAAGACACTCCTAAAGTTGTTCATTCTAAGACTATTGATGACACAGAGAAGGTGACTTTTGTCACTCAATATTCCTCCCATTATCAGGAAGTCTGCTAGGTTATTAAAAACATTTACCTTTACTAACTGCTGATGAGGGACTGATAGAGACATTGAGCAAAGGTTGTAGGTTTTCCTACAGAAAAGGGGTAACATTGGGAAACATTTTGTCACCCAGTGATTTACCACAAAATGTGGCAGGAAGTGCTTGGCTCACCTCCAAAGGAATGTTTAGATGTGGCTATGGCCCTTGCATTCCTTGCAGCTTCATGCAAAAAGGAGATAAATTCAGATCAGAGACGAATAACAAAGAGTACCGAATAGAAAGTTGTGTCAACTGTAGGTCAAAATTTGTTATATATATGGCATGGTGTACATGCACAAACAAGCAATACATTGGTTGCACCTCAAGGGAAGCAAGGGAGAGAATACAACAACATCTGTCGGACATCAAGAGATCTGATGCCAGGTCAGAACTAGCGAAACATTTTATACATGAACATGAAAGTTCCAATTTGACGTTCAGATGGATGGTCATAGAACGACTCAAAAAACCCAAAAGAGGGGGAGATTTGAACAAACTATTGTTCAAGCGGGAGGCATTTTGGATCTTTACCTTGGACACCAGGGTCCCCAAGGGCTATAATTCCATCTATGACATTATCAATTTTTGGGAATAATTGAAAGGGGAACTTAACCCAATTAAACATTTGGGAGTTATCCATCTCTGGTATAGTTATAGACTTAGCCTCCTATTGTGTAAGTATTTTGTGAGAATTTTGAAATAAATTTAACTACATTCATCAGAGTTCAAAAGGGAAACAAACACACAAATCAATGACATTACAATACACAGGGATAATGTAACCCCCCAGTAAAATGTAATTAGTATTGTTAAACATTTTGAACTAGGTATCGATTATCTAGTAGGAAAAAAAAATTAAGCAAAATATATTATATACAATCTTCAGCACCACATTACTTGTAGCTGAGATTTGTTATTGAAATATAAGAGGATGAAAAGACAAGGGGCGCCAACATAGTGTGAATCAGTTTACAACAACTGTAAAACAATAATTTACATAGAATCTACACACAAATAGAGTGGCACCTTGAATCAACTAGGTGCGTGCAGGCGGGCTGACATTCAGGACCAGCAGTCAGTACGCTGGAGGTCTCACCCGGGAGACCTGTGGATAAGTAGAGAGAGGTGTAGATGGGATCAGCTGTGAATCGTGTAGTAAGCCGGATCGCCGATGGAGAAGTTCAAACGGCTGTGTTGGTTTTCCCAAAAGTGCTGCTCACAAGATCGGACTTAATCCCAAACGAACTGACAATGTCAGTATAAGGAAAATGCTGTTTAAAATCCAACTGGATAAAAGCACTGCAAGCAGCAGTATATAAAATAGCAAGGAACCGGGTCTGTATAAAAACAAGGTATTTATTTGCTACGCATTTCTCAGTCCGCAAAGGACCGTTTCCTCAGGCATATACAAAGGTGTTTAACAGGTTACTATTTATACCTGACAATGACCCGGAATCTGATGTGGAGGTCATCTCCATACAATTAACAATCAAGAATTTTTAAAAAATACATTAAAAATTGAACATATATCAATGTCGTGTTAAGCAGCATTCATAGAACATGTGCATGTCGTATAATTCCAAAGAGAAACATATACATATAACCAAAAACAGCATATATTTACATTAATGAGTGACACCTGTGATGACGTTTCTGAAAGTGCATGGCCCATATATATATTCTAAAAATGTGATCATTTAGTGACTGTTCTCTCTTAGGTATAATTGGATTACATCTAAAATTAGATCCCGATAGAGACTAACACTTTGTCTGTATTAAAAATAATGAACGCTAAAATACATTTCTAGGTTGGGCTAGAACCCCTAACCTTGTGTATGCTAGGCTTTTACTGATCTAAAAGAACTATTATATCTATTTATAAATACCAGCCCAACAAATAAATATCACATATTTTTCACGTAGTATCACAATAGCCAGTATATAGCAGAATTTTTCTTACAAAACGAAGGTCCCCCCGATCTTCTAATAGTATATATTTTCTTATCGTCTTTTATTTTTCTTCACACAAACTATTCTATCACATTTAATTAGCACCACAATAGTCAGCACACAGCATAATTATTTTTACCAAAATGAGGGTCCTTAATTTTCAATAGCAGTCTCCAACCACCATCAATATTATTTTTACAGATATTTAAATTTATATTTTGTGACTGTTATATATAGACAGCTTTTTCATCAATCATCGCCCAATATATATAAGATCATTGTTCTAGCCTTACTTAGAACTTAATAATATTTATTCAATAATCACTTTCACACTTGTATCTCTGTAACAAAGACATCAGTCCACTTTATAGCAATCCCTTGACAATTGGTAACCTAATCACTTTTATGTTTTTATAGAATTTAACTATTCCAGTATGGTTTGGTATAATTTTACCAATACCACATTAATTTGTTGCCACATCCGAATAGCTCTTTTAGATCAGTAAAAGCCTAGCATACACTAGGTTAAGGGTTCTAGCCCAACCTAGAAATGTATTTTAGCGTTCATTATTTTCAATACAGACAAAGTATTAGTCTCTATCGGGATCTAATTTTAGATGTAATCCAATAATACCTAAGAGGGAACAGTCACTAAATGATCACATTTTTAGAATATATATATGGGCCATGCACTTTCAGAAACGTCATCACAGGTGTCACTCATTAATGTAAATATATGCAGTTTTTGGTTATATGTATATGTTTCTTATTGGGATTACATGACATGCACATGTTCTCTGAATGCTGCTTAACACGACATAGATATTTGTTCAATTTTTAATGTATTTTTTTTAAATTCTTTATTGTTAATTGTATGGAGATGACCTCCACATCAGATTCCGGGTCATTGTCAGGTATAAATAGTAACCTGTTAAACACCTTTGTATATGCCTGAGGAAACGGTCCTTTACAGACTGAGAAACGTGTAGCAAATAAATACCTTGTTTTTATACAGACCCGGTTCCTTGCTATTTTATATACTGCTGCTTGCAGTGCTTTTATCCAGTTGGATTTTAAACAGCATTTTCCTTATACTGACATCGTCAGTTCGTTTGGGATTAAGTCCGATCGTGTGAGCAGCACTTTTGGGAAAACCAACTCAGTCGTTTGAACTTCTCCATTGGCGATCCGGCTTACTACACGATTCACAGCTGATCCCATCTACACCTCTCTCTACTTATCCACAGGTCTCCCGGGTGAGACCTCCAGCGTACTGACTGCTGGTCCTGAATGTCAGCCCGCCTGCATGCACCTAGTTGATTCAAGGTGCCACTCTATTTGTGTGTAGATTCTATGTAAATTATTGTTTTACAGTTGTTGTAAACTGATTCACACTATGTTGGAGCCCCTTGTCTTTTCATCCTCTTAGATTTCCTGATCTATCACACCGTGGACACAAGCGGAGCAAGCCTTATGTTTTGAACTTTTGTTGTCACTATATCCTTTATTTTGAAGTGGACTTTCTTTTTGTTTGAACACTTAACCACAATTTTTTAGGAATTGGACTTTTTATCATACTGGACACTGTGAGATATATATATATATATATATATATATATATATATATTATTTTTTTTATTTATACACCTCTTGTTTTATGTTTATGTTTTCTATGCAATATTCTATTTGTTCTTATTGCATCACAGTTGTCCAAACTGTTACAGATTGGAAATAAGTTCTCACACTTGTTATTTATAACAAATTTATACCCATTTTACACAACATATATACATTTGTCTATGAGATACACTTTAACAGATATCAATTCAAACTAGACACCAAAGGGAGATTTATTTTATATCACTGCTACTTTCACAATAGCGCGTCCCCTTAGTTTTTTCTTTTAGAAATCACTTTAATATGTTATTGAAATATAGTTGAGCGAAACTCACAGATTTACTTTAAAAGTGATACCATATACCACATATACAGTGAGGCAAAAAAGTATTTAGTCAGCCACCAATTATGCAAGTTCTCCCACTTAAGAAGATGAGAGAGGCCTGTAATTTCCATCATAGGTATACCTCAACTATGAGAGACAAAATGTGGAAACAAATCCAGACAATCACATTGTCTGATTTGGAAAGAATTTATTTGCAAATTATGGTGGAAAATAAGTATTTGGTCAATATCAAAAGTTCATCTCAATACTTTGTTATATATCCTTTGTTGGCAATGAGGTCAAACGTTTTCTGTAATTTTTTACAAGGTTGTCACACACTGTTGCTGGTATGTTGGCCCATTCCTGCATGCAGATCTCCTCTAGAGCAGTGATGTTTTGGGGTTGTCGCTGGGCAACACTGACTTTCAACTCCCTCCAAAGGTTTTCTATGGGGTTAAGATCTGGAGACTGGCTAGGTCACTCCAGGACCTTGAAATGCTTCTTACAAAGCCACTCCTTCATTGCCCTGGTGGTGTGTTTGGGATCATTGTCATGATGAAAGACCCAGCCACGTTTCATCTTCAATGCCCTTGCTGATGGAAGGAGGTTTGCACTCAAAATCTCACATGGCCCCATTCATTCTTTCATGTACACGGATCAGTCGTCCTGTTAACTTTGCAGAGGAACAGCCCCAAAGCATGATGTTGCCACCCCCATGCTTCACAGTAGGTATGGTGTTCTTTGATTGCAACTGAGCATTCTCTCTCCTCCAAACATGACAAGATGTGTTTCTACCAAACAGTTCTACTTTGGTTTCATCTGACCATATGACATTCTCCCAATCGGCTTCTGGATCATCCAAATGCTCTCTAGCATACTTCAGAAGAGCCCGGACATGTACTGGCTTAAGCAGGGGGACACATGTGGCACTGCAGGATCTGAGTCCCTGGCGGCGTAGTGTGTTACTGATGGTAGCCTTTGTTACGTTGGTCCCAGCTCTCTGCAGGTCCTTCACTAGGTTCCCCCGTGTGGTTCTGGGATGTTTGCTCACCGTTCTTGTGATCATTTTGACCCCACATGGTGAGATCTTGCGTGGAGCCCCAGATCGAGGGAGATTATCAGTGGTCTTGTATGTCTTCCATTTTCTAATTATTGCTCCCACAGTTAATTTCTTCACACCAAGCTGCTTGCCTATTGCAGATTGAGTCTTCCCAGCCTGGTGCAGGTCTACAATTTTGTTTCTGGTGTCCTTCGACAGCTCTTTGGTCTTCACAATAGTGGAGTTTGGAGTGTGACTGTTTGAGGTTGTGGACAGGTGTCTTTTATACTGATAACAAGTTCAAACAGGTGCCATTAATACAGGTAATGAGTGGAGGACAGAGGAGCCTCTTAAAGAAGAAGATACAGGTCTGTGAGAGCTAGAAATCTTGCTTGTTTGTAGGTGACCAGATACTTATTTTCAACCATAATATGCAAATAAATTCTTTCCAAATCAGATAATATGATTGTCTGGATTTGTTTCCACATTTTGTCTCTCATAGTTGAGGTATACCTATGATGAAAATTACAGGCCTCTCTAATCTTCTTAAGTGGGATAACTTGCACAATTGGTGGCTGACTAAATACTTTTTTTCCCCACTGTATATATTTTAACATTCCATTGATTCATTTAAACAGCTTCCTTTAGTGTCATATTTGCACAAGTGAGCATAGCCCCAAAGGGCAAAATGTCCTCATAGAAAGTTGAACATTAGTCTTTAATATATATAATTTGACGATTGGACTTATTTATAATTACACACTAAATAGATAGGCATAATATATAAAACTATACCCTTCTGTATATTTATAAGTATACGCTGTGGTAAGCAGTGGTATGTGTTGTGCTTGACATTTTTATGAGTGTACTTGAAAGTCATATAGTATTTTTGTCTTATTTCCTGATTGCATATATAGGATAGCAAAGGGTTAAATGAACACATCCCAGACTGCTTTTCATTCATTCAGTGATTAACCAATGAAAATACAGCATAGGGTATTTATTTTAAAAACATATGTTTTACTTATATCTATGATTAAGGCTACGGCCGAAACATGTTAGATTGTTACCTTGTGCTATTATTGTGACCTGCTTTCTAGCAGCCAATCCCTTTAAATTTGTTGAATAAATTGGACTTTTTAACTAAGTATGTGCAGGCTGGTTTCATTAATTTATATATATATATATATATATATATATATATATATATATATATATATATATATATATATATATATATATATATATATATATATAAATTCATTAAACCAGCCTGCACATGCTTAGTTAAAAAGTTTTCTAATTATTGCTTTTTTGGGGTTGGGGGGGGGTATTTACCAGTACTGAGTACCACCATTTCTGCCAACTCATAAGACGTAATATTTGTAATCATCATGTAAATACTCTAGTTTTCACAAGAGGGGGCTGCAAAATACATCAGACATTGTAAATAATCTTGTCCCTTTGCTTTTCTCAAAGTTACATGGTATATAAATAAATATAATTAAATAAATTCAAGAAAAAAATGCACTCACTGGGTTAAACAAAACAAAATTTACTCAGGTAAACATACATATAGATATTTAGACATGTACAGTATATGTGGAGCCCTTTGCAACCTTAAACCTCATGTCTTTGAGCCCTTATAAATTTTTATTACAGTTTTTTTTTTTACAATATTCTTTATCAGTGTTGTTATGAGTGTAACTGTACTTTTAAATATATTTTTGATGTTTTTTGTGACACTTTTTATTAGAGTGTAGCAGTTATCCAGAACTCTGAAGTTGCGCTAACCTGAAGAGCGTTAACTTAAACTGCGCTTGAGTGAACGTGTTTACTTTAAACTTGTAATGCATGCTCTTCTTCAGATGCATGCAAACACCTGCAATACACCTCATATCTCTTGCTCACACTTGTAATGTAGCCCTTATATAGGTCATTTATTTTAAAAAGGGGATTATGAACTTTATAATAAGGAGTCTGGGCCTTTTTTTACAGGTTCTTATAAGTGTATATATATATATATATATATATATATATATATATATATATATATATATATATATATATATATATATATATATATAGTATTTTTTTTATTGTTAATTAAAAAAAATACTTATACGTTAACCTTCAAGACATACGTCATTTAAAAGAGCAGGTGATTATCTTTTACACTGTGGATTGTGGGGGTTTCAATGGCTTATGGGAGTTGAGATTGAGGGGTTTAAATTTTTACCCCCCCCTATAGCTCCCTTATACATCTATTAACCAACTTGACACTTGCGGGGATATGGGGCTTAATGTTGTCAATACCCGACCACTTGAAAGCATTGTGCATAAGACGACCTTGTGTCATCATATGCAGTAAAGGGGTTAATATGTCAGAGCAAGGCCTTAAAATACAAGTACTTGTCTTCTGAACCATTTAGTTTTCTAAACTTTACATATCAATATTAATTTCCTTTAATAGTATCCAGACACTTAACCCATGCATTGTAATAACATATGATGATTGATGGTAATGAGAAAAAATTTACTTTAGCAATAACTGACCTTTAGTGAATTGATTCATTTGACACTTGTTCAATTCAATTCAATACAAATCTTTTTTTAATTAGTTTAATATTCTAATTTAAAATAAAGTCATCTCACATATTTTTTCCAACTGAAGTTGAAAGCAAAATTAAGTGTTTTTTTTTACCACAATCATAAAAACACCATACAGGGTATTTAAAGCATTAAGGGCTAGATTAGAAGTGGTGCACTAACAGTTGCGTGCAAGCAAAAAGGGGGTTATGGTGGCTATTTGCACATGTAAGAATTAGCACTGTATTACGAGTTCAAAGTAAACGCGTTCGCTTGAGCGCAATTTCATTTAATGTGCATCCATAGCGCTCTGGTTAACTGTTACATGAGACAAAAAAAGTTTGACAAACAACATCAAAAATAAATTTAAAAGTGCAGTTACACTCATAATAACTGTCTGGATAAATGATTAAAAAGATTTAAGGGCTCAACAATATGAGGTCTCAGGTGTTAGAAAAAAAATGGCAGGCGAAGAGCTTTAACATAGAGATACATACATATACATGTCAAAATATGTATATGTATGTATGTTTTTACCTACATATATACATATATAAAAGATAAATACATATTTATACATTGATAAACATATACAGTATTTAAGTCAATTGGAGCGCTTTACAATCAAGTAGATGAAAACTTGTAAAATAATATTTATGCAATATTCATATTTAATAAAGTGTTTAAACTGTGTTTGTACTATAAATATTTAACATTCCAATGTTCTTCATATAAGGGGATATATTCAATGTATTTTTAAATAGATATTCCTATATATATCTGTGTATATCTATACCTACGTATAATCATCTATATATATATATATATAGGTATAGATTTAGGGCCTGACATTGGGGGGTAGTTATCAACGTGTCAACTTTCCTGCCTTCGCCGGCCCAATACGCCCGCCTCACATCGCCGCCGCGGACCTGAAAAAATTTGCCTAAGTTATCAAGTAAAGCTGTCAAAAAGCAGCGGAGCGATGAGCAGCGGACTGTGAGAGTTATCACTCATCCGATCTCGCTGCTCTTCGGCTGTTTGACAGCTTTCTTGCTAGCCTGTCACTAAGCACTCACGCTAAACTACGCTGTTCTACCCCCTATACCGGTGCCCCCGGAGCCCCCCGCAACTAAATAAAGTTACTAACCCCTAAACCGCCGCTCCTAGACCCCGCCGCAAGTCTTATAAATGTATTAACCCCTAAACCGCCGCTCCCGGACACCGCTGCCACCTACATTATACCTAGTAACCCCTATCCTGCCCCCCCTATACCGTCGCCCTCTATAATAAAGTTATTAACCCCTATCCTGCTGATCCCGCACCTCGCCGCAAATAAATAAATAGTTTAACCCCTAAACCGCCGCTCCCTGAACCCGCCGCAACCTATATTAAATTTATTAATCCCTATCCTGCCCACCTACACTGTCGCCACCTATAATATATTTATTAACCCCTATCCTGCCCCCCCACTACACCGCCGCCACTGTAATAAAATTATTAACCCCTAAACCTAAGTCTAACACTAACCCTAACACCCCCCTAACTTAAATATTAATTAAATAAATCTAAATAATATTTCTATTATGAACTAAATTAATCCTACTTAAAACTAAATACTTACCTATAAAATAAACCCTAATATAGCTACAATATAAATTATAATTATATTGTAGCTATTTTAGGATTTATTTTTATTTTACAGGTACCTTTCAATTTATTTTAACTAGGTACAATAGCTATTAAATAGTTATTAACTATTTAATAACTACCTAGCTAAAAGAAATACAAAATTACCTGTAAAATAAATCCTAACCTAAGTTGCAATTAAACCTAACACTACACTATCATTAAATAAATTAAATAAATTAACTACAAATAACTACAATTAAATACAATTACATAAACTAACTAAAGTTCAAAAAATAAAAAAAGCTAAGTTACAAAAAATAAAATAATAAGTTACAAACATTTAAAAAAATATTACAACAATTTTAAGCTACTTAAACCTAATCTAAGCCCCCTAATAAAATAACAAACCCCCCAAAATAAAAAAATGCTACATTAAAAAAGTTCAAAGCTCTTTTACCTTACCAGCCCTTAAAAGGGCCTTTTGTGGGGGCATGCCCCAAAGAATTCAGCTCTTTTGCCTGTAAAAGAAAAATAAACCCCCCCCAACATTAAAACCCACCACCCACATACCCCTAATCTAACCCAAACCCCCCTTAAAATAACCTAACACTAATCCCCTGAAGATCATCCTACCTTTAGTCGTCTTCACTCAGCCGAGCCACCGATGGAACTGAAGAGGACATCCGGACCGGCAGAAGTGATCATCCAAGGGGCGCTGAAGAAATCTTCC
Source organism: Bombina bombina (assembly GCF_027579735.1). Classification (NCBI taxonomy): domain Eukaryota; kingdom Metazoa; phylum Chordata; class Amphibia; order Anura; family Bombinatoridae; genus Bombina; species Bombina bombina. The sequence goes on along the minus strand of NC_069499.1, from coordinate 863,983,778 downwards.
ATCCGATGAAGTGATCCTCCAAGCGGCGCTGAAGAA